>NC_080635.1:18152580-18424896 GCF_027579445.1 Ammospiza nelsoni
TCTTTCACCACCAATTTTATTTACCAGACAACCATGCTGGAGCAAGCAATTAAAAACACCCAGGAGAGTTATGACGATGAAATTCAGCTTTACAATGAGCAGATCGAAAACCTTAGGAAGGGGATAGAGGAGGCTGAGAGAATCTTGGAGAAGTACACCACTGACTGCCGCCAGCTGGTGATCTACCAGCAGTCCCTGGAGAATGAGCTGGAACGGTACAAACGGATCATCGAGAATGAGGACAGCCGGTAAGCCTGGATTTCTGGGCAATCACAAAGGGACCAGGGATCTCTTTTATCTCATTTGAAAAATGTATGTTTAAGGACATTTGATTCACCCAAAGCTATAGCATTTTCACACCTTTCACTGGTGTAGATATCTAGGGATAGAAATCGAAATAGATGCAAAATCTGGTGAAACTTCTGCCAAGGAAAGGATCAGTGCCATTTTGGGCTTTCTTGTCCTTGCAGTCTCCTTTCCATATGCTGTCCTGGCATCAGTGTACAGAGGTCAGGAGCACACAAATCAATCTGAACATCCTCTCCTCAGACTGGGTGTTGGTGACACTTGTTCAACGCTACCGGCAAGTTGATTTTTGGAGGGTGCAAACAAAGCAAATGCCTTGTAAAGCAAAGTATTCTTCCCAGCAAACCCATTCCTTGGGCATGGGGAGAAAAACGAAAAATACAAGAAACTGGCAGGGATTTGAGTTGCTATTAAACCTACAGAGGACCACTGTCTCCCTCTAATGTCCACCATCAGCCACAGTGGACAAAAGGATCTTTCACAGCAGCAGAGCCAGACCCCTAAGCACCCAAACTACTGCTCTGGGCTGTGCAGAAGATCCAGAGAAAGAACACTCACTTAATAGTCCATCCTATGTGTGGGGAATGGGAATTTAATTAATTTTCAGGGTCTAATTTTGGACACTGAGTTCCAGTTAGAAGTGCCTTAACAGAGTAATTCTCAATGCCAAAAATCATATTGACATAGGGTCTCTGACAGGACAAAATATCTCAAATTCCAGCAGAGCAGACTGGGGAGGCCAAAGATACAGTAACTGTTTTGCGATAGGCCTGCCTCTCAATTTTAATTTTTAACCCTTAATACTACTGACTCCTTGAATGTTTTCCAAGGAAGGCTCCAAATTTCCTATTTTGCCAGCCAGCATGGTAAAAGTGGATTTACATTTTTTGCTGACCTCTGGTAGGCTTGGATTGACTGTTTGCCCATCTAAAAATCTACCATCTCTTCAAAGTGCCATGCTAAATGCAAAGCTGTAGCTACATGTTGTAATTACTGGTGTACTTTACCTACTGGAGTATCCCATATCTCCTGCTGGCAAAAACCAACCTCACTCCTGTGAAGGTGCTGTGGCTGTCTTGATTTTCCCCAGACAAGAAACAGATTCCCATCATTCTTTTTGACTCCTCATCACAGAGAAGTACATTTCTTTAACCTCTGTGCTTAATTTTGCACAATTTCACTTGCTTTCTCCAAAAGGGTGATGAGAGAACTCATGGATGCACATATTCTCCACAGGTTAAACTCTGCTATAGCAGGAACCCCAGTCACACTCTTCACACAGATTTATCGACCTGCCCAGCCTCAGGCTTCGAGGGGAAGAGGTAAACCTGTGATGTGTCTTTCTGTGTGTGTCAGGAGAGGCATCATTGCATTTTAAGCTGTTTGTCCATCTGTCTTTAATATGGCCACCAGTCATGACAGCCTGACTACAGGCTTGAAAATGCAACCATTTCAGCTTACCTCAACTGTCCCTGAGACAAGCTGTCAAAGGCCAAAACCACAAGTAAAAGCATTTCTTTGCTAATTTCTACAGTTTACTACTTAGGCCAATCAAGAGTAAAATCAAAAGGCATCTGAAATGGTGGAAAGAGCTGCAGGTTTTGTGTTGACTCATTCTGAGTTTGTTTGCACTTTAGTGATGTGCAAAGAGCACCAAGGTGTGTTGAGTGCCACAGGCCATTTTTGAGGCCTGTTTTTCTATGAATTATGTTTTCTCTATGTTGTATGTTGGCTTGTTAGAATTAGGATGCTTGTAAACCTGCTGACAAGGAAATGGCCAGGCTTAAATGAGAAAAACCGCTCTTAACAAAGGAATTGATGTGATAGGTTCTAACATATGGGTTAACTTAAATCCAAGGCTCACTGTGGTTTCAATAATGACAAACTGCCTTGAGAACAGAGACAAACCATCGTATGAGGGATGTTTTTGTAATGCAGGTGTAATTTTTCTAACTGCTGTGTGAACTGTAGCAGTTTTATATTAAATAGGTCCAAAATGCCTGAGGCCAGACCCTCAGCAGCTGCAAATAATTACTGTCATGCAAAGTGGTATTTTATACATGCTGAGGATTTGGCCTGGCTCTAGACACACCACTGATTTCTCCTGCATGATGAGCATCGTATTTCATGTGTGTTACTGTATTGTGGCAGGGGACAAAACAGCTGCCTTGGGGAAAGTATGTTAATATCTGTCTGTCCTCTTGTTCTTGTAATTACCAGTATCAACCCCTGTCTCCTCTGCTCTAGCTGCTCATGCCATGGAAATCATACCTTGCCTATGCTCCTGCTGCTGCTAAGCTCTCATGGGATCTGTGCCTATTGATTGCCCAGGAGATTGGAATCAGGGGGTTCTAAGAGCTCAGTGACAGTGTCTGAGTGATACCATTGTAGATGGGTGGCTTCTCAGCTCTGTGACCACCAGCCACTGCTGCTCCCTCCTGACATGACTTTCAGTATCTGTCCATACTCCAAATTGTCAGGAGTCAAGGTGTCTGGCTCTCTTTTAGGCCCCTGGGATACAAAGGCTTTCCACATGCAGTGGTGAGGGCAAGAGGCAGCTCTAGCATTTGCAGTGACTGTATTCAAGCACTGTTTGTTGTTCCCTTTGCTTTGATTTTTTTTAGATATCACCCAGGCCATGCAAGACATTGCCAGTATAAAGCCCAGACAAAAAGGCCTGACAAAGAAAATTGCCAGAAAAAAGGAGCTGATGTCAAAAGACATAACCGACAGTCACTCGCCTGAAAGAATGTACGAAAGAACTCTGGAAGGTTTTGACCAAGATCAGATGGAGTTTAGGCATGAAGGCTCAGTCAGGTGTGAACCTGAGCAAGAAGGATCAGAATTTGATGAAAGAGAAATGGGCCCAGAGGACGTACCTGATGGAGCCCAGATAAGTAAAGCCTTTGATAAATTGTGTAATATTATGAGGGAGAAAATAAGAGTCTACAAGAGACCAGAGGCTAAGTCTGATGCCCATCCCAAAGGGCGTTATGTGCTGGTGACAGGGGAGGAAGGCTATGAAGAACCATGCATCTTGGCCCCCTCTATCCCTGCTGGCGGGGGGATCACAGTTTCCGCTGGCAATGGGAAGGTGATGAATGGGGGTGATGTGGAGTCCATACCAGAGCTCCCAGAACCTGCCGAACCACCAGAAAAAGAGAAAGGGGAAATCTGTGAAAGGAGAGAAGAGTTTGAACTCCCAGATAAACAGAGAGAGGAGGGGAAAGAAGATGTGCTTGAATGGGGGAAAAAAGCAAGAGGAAAAATTGAGCAAATCACAAAGTACCCAGACATCTCTGAGCCTGAGACAGTTACTTCCTCTGGTCTGATAAGCCCAACTGAGCCAGGACTCCTTCGAGAGACAGAATATGAGCGAGAAGATAAACAGGGCCTTTTGTTCAGGGAAGCAGCCTTACCTGGCTCTATGAGCTATGAGAAGGTGGAGGTGGTGGAGTCCATTGAGAAGTTTTCAGATGACAAAATTCAGACATATGAAGAGACAGCAATGATTGTTGAGACAATGATAGAGAAGACAAGCAAGAAGAAACTAGGTGACAAAGGCTCTTAAGTGACACATACCCTCTGATAGTCAATTTGTCTGGCATAGTTATTAAATGACTCTGTTTTTTTCCTGACCGAATGATACAGTAGTGAGATTTTTGCTGTTTGGTATGGAACAGATTGAAACCTTGATGGCAATTCTGTCTGATGTAGGTTCACCTTTGGTGGAACAACCATTAGCGCTCTCCAGGACACATCCTATGCAACTCATTTTCATGATTAGAACACATGGGAAGAAATTATTATGACAGAGCTGCCTGGCTTTCCACAGTATCCAGGATAAATTTGCATATTTCTCTACTGCTCCTTCAGCTGCTGTATGATCCCCCATCTTTGAGATAGCTGCAAATGTTAACTTGTGACATCTGGTTCATTTAATAAAAGTTTTGCCTTCTACCAAAGATACTCACTGTGGGTTTATTTTACCTATAACGTTGACTCACAGACCCTACTTGTAAACAGATCCTACTTGTAAACATCACCTGACTGGTGTGCAGCAGTTTGTCCAGGGAAAGAGCTGGATACCTCTTAAATGACCTGTTCCAAAAATCTCCCTTTAAAAGTCTTTAAATAGCAATGAGCTTGGCAGACCTTTCTTTTTGGCAATAAACACAAACTTCCTGTATTCAAGATAAGCTCTTACTGCAGATCTTCTCAGAATAAATCTCCCTGAAGGGAGATCTCCCTTACAAAAGCTATTATTTGTCCTTCACCAACACAACTGATGTACTTATGAATGCCAACAAGATTTTGAGCAGACTGCAGCCAAATCCTGAGTATTTAGGTATTTTCTTTTTAAGTATTTCCTTGGACTATAGAGTTTCATACTGCCACAGGATCCCGTCTCACTCCTGTCACCTGCAGTCACATGGAGCTCCACGGGATTTTTGGAATAAGCAGTGCCTTTCCACCTTCCCATGCCTGGAGAAGCAAAAAGAAACACTTGCAGCAACAACAGTCTTGCAGCTCCCAGATACCTTCAGCTCAAGAAAATAAACAAAAACCCACAAATTAAAAATCAGAGAAATGTGTGTAAATGTGTGTGTATGTGTGTAAATAATGAGCTCTCTAATGTAAATAATGAGCTTGTATGTGTGTAAATAATGAGCTCTACCTAAAGTGCTCATACACCATTTAGGCCTCAGCTTTACTCCAGGCACATGAACGATCACACTAAAGCCCAAGACTTACTGAAGGGTGGTACTAGATTAGTCTCTACAAATTTCTTGTTCAATCCAATGCCAGTTCTCTAAGTTTTCATTTCAGCTTCCAGCATTGTTGTGCCTTTCTGCCTTTTAACTCCTGTCAGCTGCAGGAAAGTAAGGTTAAAAGCCATTTGAGCTGACAAGTCTGAGCTTCAGGAACTCCTCACAGCGCCCAAGGCTTTCCTTCAATAATATGTTGGGTTTTGTTATTTCATTCATGAGGTCCAGCACAGGTGTAGCATCTCATCTCCTGTGATTGTTATGTCTGGTAAAGTGGCACCTTATTCTTTGAAACAGGGAGAGGTGACTCTCACAGTCACAATTTTAGTCAGGACTTTTTGTTGATGCTGATTTATTGGAATGCTGTGGAAGTTTATTCCAGACATGGCTTACTAGAGCATGTTCCTTTTCAGTTTAATATATTAGCAGTGTAAATAACTGCAGAGAAGGAATTTATCAATGCCTATGCAGGCTGGACTCTGGTCACCTGGCAGCAACTGCCCAGAATAATTGCTGCTGAAAGAATTTGACCGCTGCAAGCTAAACAAAAAAAACCAAAAACCTACCCTCATTGCAGCAATAGACAGTCTGTTTAATAATTCTGTCACAAAGCAGAGTATAAACAGGTTCAGGCAGTACCTGGTTGGAACTGGATATTCTTCCCTCTCTCCCAGTCCATCTGATTTCACTGCAATAGAGTGGACCCAATGTTCAAAATACAAAAAGCCTCATTCAATAGCAAGAAGGCAATGTCAGGACAGCCTGGGTGAGGTGTCCAGTGTGTGAATACCTCCACCACCTTAATCCTTTTTGTGCAGTGGTGTCACCACTGGCTGCTGACCCAGACCTGGTTTATGATGGCTGTAACCCTTGCTCAGCATTTCAGTGTGGTCTAAGAACTGCTCCTAAAGCTGGTTTGATGGCACTTACTGCTGAAGGAAATTACATACTGCATTGCCTGGGTAGCAACCAGCAGAACTCAAGGACTAAGAAGAGGTGAGGGCCAGATTCTGCTACAATCTGTAAACTTTCTGTATGTTTGCATGAAATTTACATAGAAAACCATTAGTAGTATCTGGTTAATAGTGACCTTACTGAAGTGTATAGTAAATCTCGTAATTTTAGGGGCTAACCTCTACATTAAATGCAGATTCTCAATGAAGTGTTTAAATGCTAAAGTTTAATGGTAAAATAGTTGCAAACCATCTATTCAACAAGAGACTGGAATGAGAATCAGGTTTCTACAGGCACATTCTCACTTCTGAGGCAACCAGAACTAGATCAGGAGGTTCCCTGCCAGATTGTACTGCTGCAGACATGACAGAGTATTATAAAATGAAATGTACTTTCTGCCATGGAAACACAGGAGCTAAAAAGTACCCAAAAGTTATGGGGGGGTGAGTAGAGATGAAAAGGGAAACAGAGGACTTAATGTGAATCAAAGTGCTCCAAACAGCAGAGGAAAAAAATCTGCTGTAGCATTTCCTTAGGACCAGAGCTGCTTATGAGCTGAAGTGCAAAACGAACAGCCTCTGTTCTTGATCATCCTCCTCCCAATGCAGCTCAGCACCTGCACTGCTGCTGCCTTTGCAGTGCTGACCTTGGAGCCAATGGGTTTGAACCATGAAAATAATGCCAAGTAAATTTAAATAAAGGTCCTCCCAGCCTGTGGCATGAATCTTGTATGTGACAGAGTTTCACAGTTAACATAAAATACTTTATTCGTAATCTGCTGCTATCAAATCTTTATCTTCTCCGTATCCAGTATGCAGGATACAAATTTCTTTACCCGTGTAAAAAGCCGAGAAGTAGAAAGTCATCACAGTGAAAGCAGCATTTTACCTCCTGTGTACCTTCAGATAAGCAATGATGATAGGACCTGCCAGTTTATAACAGCTCTTTATTTTACTGATATTATAAAACACCATCACAGGGCTCACCTATTTTGCATCATGAGCTTAATTTTCCCTTTTATTATAAATACTAAAAAATTAACTTTCTTTTACATCAGCAATACCATAAAAACTCAGTCTACCTGGACATATTTTTGAGTGATCCCTTGAACCAAAAATCCCCAAGAATTTGAAGTAGATCTCTATATTGTATATAAATGTAATTTTATATATATAATTATATTAAAATTCACCACTTTCACTCATTATTGTGATTTTTCAATTACTAAATTATGTCAGCATTATGAAAATATGGACAGCCATCTAGTTATTTTGCTGCTTTATATTTAATAATTTACCAGACAACTGAAAAATTACATGAATGCAATGGAAAATCATGTACATGTTCATTTATGAATTCTACATGGACTTTTCTTATTCCAAAACTTTTCCAGATTTTAAAAGTCCAGTAAAAACTTTCAGTAACCTCTTTGATCACATACACACAAAAAGTTACGATGTATGTGTATTATATCATACATAGCATATGTAATTCTAGACATATTTATATGCAAATATATGTAACGTACTCTGAATATATATATTGTATGATTTATATATATATTTAAAACACACAGAGAGTGATACCACAGGTGTGTATGTATTTAGTCATACAGGTGTGTACATAAATATATATATATGGTAAATTTTTCTGATGGGACTGCTACATGCAATGAGAAACCTGTGAGTAGTGTGAGGCTGCTTGGTTTGGCTTTAGAGTATAATTCACGTAGACTTTGAGTAGGTTGAGCTGTTTATTTTTCATTTGGAAAAGGAAAGAACAAACCTCAGGAAAAATAAAAGATTGATAGTCTCTTAAATTAACATTATTCTATTAACATTATTCTCATACATTATTAAGTGAAACACATTCACCATAGAATCTTTGGGTTATGTTTTTAATTTGTTAGATAAATATTTACCTACTAAATGTATTTCTACTACTATGCACCGGATCAACCAGAACAACTCTTATTAAAGCATCTTAGATTCATACTCTGCATATTAAAAATAACTTTAAAAAAATCTGAAACTAGTCACTGCTAAAATGTAGATCTTGGATCCTGCAAAGATCTGAAATATCTGCTTAAAATTACCATTTAAGTAGGTCCACTGATGGGCTTTAGTGCAAGTGCCTAAATATTTGCAGAATCAAGACCCTTTATTTCTCAAAGATTAAATTTGGGATGTCACACCTGAGAACATGTAGTGGTTGCTTCCATCAGTAATTCCAGCCAGGGAGAATGTTATGTTTTGCAGCAATAGCCGGAGCATACTCTTGAGGGTGAGAGAAATGGACTTTAACTCATGTCCAAAAAGTCAAGGTGGGACTGACTTAAAACAGAAAAAACAATGACTGCCAGCAAATCTTCCCAAATGTACTACATTTTATTTCTCAAGAAGGCCAACACTGCATTACACTTTAATAACTTCAGCATATTTTTCTCCTTAAATATATTTGTATAACATAATACCAGCAAATATATAGCTTTAAAATGAAATTTAAATTAAAAATTGCTTTGGGACTGAAACTGTGTGCCTCAAATTTTCCCCACAGCAGTTTACTGGCAGCTGGGTTGCGAACCCCAGGAAACAGGTGTCTGTGGTTGGTAATGCTGACACAGCCTCATTTTACAGTGCTGGAGAACATCTCAGTAGAGAGACCAGAAGATGCATACAAGCTGCCAGAAATCCAACAGCTCATTCCTATGTGTTTGCTCTGCTGTAAGATGGCAAATTGATTTAAATTGCTAAAATTACAAAACAAAACAAAAAACAACAACAACAACACAGGAAAAGAATCCCCAAAACAACCAAACTAAAAAAAAACTCTAGCAAAACTGGGATTTGTGCTTCTAGGAGGCCCTGACCTGGTTTGCAAATCACTTCTCCCTGCCACCCAGCTTTGGCATTGCTTTGCGCTCCTTATTGCATATCTGTTGATCCGTACCTGAAGTGTGTATGTAGTGTAACTGTAGTATGAAATAAAACTCTCAAAAGAATTGGATTTCTGCCAGTGAGATTGGTGAATGTTCCTTATCTCTGGATTATTTATTTTTGTGGGGTCCAGTGGTACTTTGGTTAAACCCAATGGAGGAAGTCCCACTCAAGTCAGTGATGCAGAAGGAGCATGGTCAAAGACCTCTCCAGACAATCTCTTTGTGATTCCCTCTCTCTGTCATTTTTTTTAAATGTGTTCAATTATCACCAACTTCCAGTGTAAAAATTAATTTTTTTAAAAATACAAACATATATCACAGAAATATGAAGGGAAAAGCCATTAATTTCTTTGCAAGTTATTACCTATTTGTATGACACAAAAGAAAAATCATCATTTACAGTCACAAACTGTACATACTATTTGGTGGGAGTACGTTTTTTGGCTTAGAGATAAAACATGGACTGCTTCAGTGGCAAGTAAAATAATTATTGACGAGATATATGACTTTAAAATCAAGAAAGGATGATAATTTGTCTAGAGAGACAATCATTGTAATACATCTAACACAGAGGTTTGGATAGCAGAACAGTGAGTAGAGGAGTCTGGGGAAGGAAAGACACTGTCATGCAACACAGCACTACTTCTTGCTCAGTATACTCTTCAGGCTTCTCTCCACTGCTTCATCTAACTCTTCTTCCAGCTCTTCCTTCTTGGACATGGCCAGCTTGGACTGATAATCTTTTACGATTTGGTCTATATACGGTGCACTCTGAGTCCCATGCAGCATCAGTGTCCACTCCTTCAGCACACCCCGCTGGGGCTGGCTGCCAACAAACCCAATCTCCAGAGCCCAGGTGCCTCGGGGGTCTTCTCCCCAAGTGTGAGTCGTCATGAAAGGCCATTTGTCAAAACCCACCTTGGAGTCATCATCCCTGGGGCGCCGGCTCAGCAAAATGGACTTTGTTCCCATTGGTGAGGTCATGTTGATGTTGAGGTCTCCTCGCCGAGTGGAATTCACAGTTATAACTGCCTGCACATGTTCAAGGTACCGGACAAAGTTCTCCTTCCCCTCACAAGCATCAGTTGTCAGTGTGAGGAACAGTTTGCCACTTGGTGGTATCTTTCTGTGCGTCAAAAGATAATTAAGCAAATTAAAACAGTACAATATGGCTTATGCTAAAAGTACTGGGTTTTAGTGCCTCACAGAAAAACACTGTATGATTTTCCTTATTAATACATGAAGAAGTAAGGAAATAATATAGTTGCAAACCTAGTCAGAAAGCAAATGTTCCCCTTTTAGAAAATTATACCAAAACCTTAATTTGAAAATAATTATGAAAGGTACACCTACAGAAAGAGAGAAGTAATAAAATTTTAGAAGCACATACTGCTTTTTAAGGACTAACATTAATGGTTGTCTTTACCTATCACTCCTATATTGGGCAATTGCATAATAATGTGCATACTCAGTAAAAGAACCACGAGTAGTCAGTCATGTCAGTTTCCTTAAATGACAGCAGCAAATGGCTCTCTGGTGTTGAAGAGAAAACAAAATTTCAGTGCAGTCATATTAAAGCCTATGTCCTTGTTCTGCTTTGGAAACCAGCATAAGCGTGGGATGCTGGAGTTGGCTCATTTGAAAAATAGTTTTCCACAAAGATTTCCATCCTTGAACAGCTCCTGTACATGAGTACATACACCAAGAAGCTGCACACGTTTACTGAATTACCAAAATGCTGTCTGGCCCTGGGGTGGGGAGATGAGCCTGTAAAGTGCCTTCTAAACTTGTTGGGGTCAGGATGCAACTTCAATTACCCACTGCCTCAGAAACTGGCTGGCAAAATACACTGAAAGTGTAAAAATGCTCTACATCTTCATGATCAGTGTTCTTTGAGCAGTGTGACATTTTTCTCTGTCTAAAAAAAATAATCGAAAGACAAGAATTACAGCAATCATTATGAAAGTGACCAAGTCACAAAAGAGTCCAGTCACCTTGTCATTATCTTGTCTTCCAGTTGATTCTCCCTGACCTTAGTTGTGCAAATTGAGAATCTTTTGAAGGGCATTGACTACCCTGTGGTGATGAATACCTTCTTTTCAAAAGAAATCAGCACCAGCTTTTTCCCTCTGCTAATGAAATACCACATTCTTTAGAGACCAGTGAAAGCATTTCATTCAAGCCTAGCTTCCATGAATTCTTTTCTTCTTGAGATGAGCTCCAGATATTACACTTACTATGTGGCTCAGACCAGTCTCTGTCCCCTTTCCATAGAGTATTACCTTCTTGAAAGTACTTGCAGAGCAAAACATCATTTAGATCAAGATCCTCAAGGCATTTAAACACTTACCTTAACCTGAAAAACCTGTGTTGTTCTGAGTATTATGGAGCAGAAGTTGGCATAACATAAATATTGTATAGCTAAAACATTTGAGCATCTAATATAATACCCTTGAGATACTTATTTGACATGTCAAAGCACAAGAAAAATGCACTACATGCAGACAGATGTGAAGGGTTGTAATTTCACAGTTGCCACGTGCTTGCAGTTTCTCTGCATGGGAAGCCTCAATCTCAACTCAATCTGAATTCATGCTGTCTCACAGCCTTTTCACACAGTGGACAAAGCTTTTTCAAACACTGCTTCATTCCCAGAGATGTGACAATTGTTTTATCTCCTTCAGTTAATGAGGAGGGACATCACAGTATGAGTATTTTCTTCCTGTCCAGACTAAAGCCCAAAGAAGCAAAAGCAGTGTGTTCCCCCTACATCTGCTCTGCAGAACGTTTGACAGCTGCAAAAAGCTTTTCTCTCCACATTCTCAAATACTGCAGTGCAAAAGCTCTCTCAGCTCTCTAAAAATACGAGAGTACGCTTCTTCTCTTTCCCCCTTTCCTATTAACTAGGATCAAATAGTCTCTGCTTCACTAGACTAATTATTGTAGTCTAGGTGATTTTTTCTAAAGAAACAAAAAGAACCAGGGTTAATGGAAAAGCCTGACACAAAGGTGAAGAAGAGAAAGTGGATTTTCCACAGCCTTACCATGTGCCACTACCCAACTTGTGTATATACATATACATATACATATACATATACATATACATATACATATACATATAGTATGTCCATGGCATAGGAGCCAGTGGGAGATTATATATGGTATATTCACTTTTGCAGGTGTAGTACCTAGTGGGAGATGAGCAGAGGGAACTCCTGTGTGCTCCTGTTCCTCAGTTAATGGACTATGTTTTCTTAAAATTTTGTAATTCCCTAAACCAGCCAGAACCCTTGTCAGGAAAAGTTCCTATTGCTAACAAATGTTTCTGTTTTAAATACTGGTTGTGTTCAGTACACAGTATATTATGTCTGTTAATTATTTCCTGGCCTTTTGCTTAATTGACAATGCTGCTCTAAAACACACCTCTGTATCAACTACTCACCTTCATAAATCTATACCAAATACATACGTTATATATAAAAACATCTATACTTAAATAAAAATATAGAGAAAATACATAGAAAATGTTGCTTCAGCAAGCCAAACCAAAAGAACAACCCGCTTATCTACAGCAGAAATGCAGAGTTTTATTTTCCAAAGAATCTCTGGAGATGCTGGGACTTAGCTAGCTATTTTTTTTACAGTGCAATTAAAAAAATGTACATGTTGCACTTCATAATGCTTCTCATCTTCTGTCAGTGACATTTTCATTGGGGAACACAAATATTACAACAGTAGTGTTAATATATAGATGTGTCAGGCAATTGACAGCGAGACACCCTTACAGCCTACGGAAATAAATGTTCTTTCCTCCTCTAAGATGATCCCCATTTCAGTAAATGGAGCTACCTTAAGATAATGAGATTATTGTGCATTTAATTATTAATAAACTAGAGATATCCTAAAACTAGCTTTGGTATTCTCATTTGTTTTTTGCCTGTGAGTATGCATAGGACAGATAAATTAAAATTCAGAGCTCAGCTGCAGAACCTTGAATCATGCAAATTCAATTTGCAAGGTTGGGGGAAAACCCTGGCTGAGCTATGTGCTAGGGTGGCATCCTAGTTTGTTTTCTTTTTCCAATAGAATAATGTTCGCTTCAAAAATGGCACTGAAAAGTCAAATTTCAAATGGTATAGATATAATTCAGGCCATTTTTAAGTTAGTATTTCAATTACTTAAATTAAAGTAATTACTAATTTAAGTAATTACTAATTTAGGTAATTACTTAAATTTAAGTAAATTCAATTACTTAAATTAAAGTAATTAAAGCTGTTGTAGTCAATTAGCATTCATTCATTCGTTGACTCATTCACTTTAGCACATAAAGGTAAATCAGAAAATAACCTGACTACCTACCCTGAAATTAGAGAATTTAAGAGCTTAAAGCAAGCACAATTAAATGCTATAGCGCTCAGTGCTGGTACTTGCAGATGATTGCTTCAGTCTTCTGGAGATAAAATTGTCTGCTGAAGAATCTCAGAATGAGTTATGACCTGGCTGATAGATATTTCATGTGGCAGCAGTTTATGTAATTTACAGTGCCAGTCTCCCCAATTTTCATTTGGGGATCGGCTCTTTATTCACAGAAACTTTAGCACAAATATACCTGCGAGTGCCCAGGAGAAATGGATGTTGCTATTTACACTACTGGCACTAGCATATAGGATGGGCTATAGAATGTACTGCTCCAACAAGCCAGGAACTGAAAAATCATATAGTTTCATCAAGCATTGTTAATAAAAAATGTTTTATCAACTCATTACTGGTAATGTTACGGTTTCTTAGGAAACAAAAAAACCTCATTAAATTTCTTTAACTGTCTTTGTCAATATAATTTAATGCTTGCGGTCTCCCAGATGCCTGGAAGAAGCCAAACATATCCACCAGACTATTCACTTACTCAGGTTCCTGTATTGACCCTCCAACACAATGGAATCTCTCAGGAACAGTCTTCCAGTCTTTTGCCATCTTAACCATGGCTCCTGCATCTAGGACACCATAGCCAAACAAATGGTTGAACTCCAGTCCAACACCATTCCTACGCCACCTGTGAACCTCATCATGAAGCTGGTTCCTCTTGGAGGTGAGCACTGTCAGATGCTGCATGTCTCTCCATGTCAGATGCAAGCTGTGGAAGAGCAACATGAGAAACGAACATTACAGTATTTCCAAGCAGATATTAAAGAAAAACTGTGCTTGAGTAAGGCTTTGGGTAAAGTTTGCTTCCATGAATAACACTGAAATTGTAACTACACAAATATCAGTAACAAAGCTTCTATTGGTCCTTCTGTTGAGCTCAGTGGGAATAAGAATAGGTTTGAAGCATATAGTACTTTTCTAAATATGTTCTCCAAAATTGCAAAACCACTTCTGATTCAAACCATCAGCCTAAAAGGATGTGCTTTTCAGCTTTCAGTGCCCCAAGTAATAAGCATGTGTATGTGCTGAATATACACCAGAACAGCCAATTACTGTCATTCGCCAAGGTGACACAAGACAGCTGAAAAGAAGATATGGCTTGCATCATTCTTATTGAGATCTTTTAAAAGCTTGCTCCATATCTTAAAGCTGTACTTTCTATTTCATAGATCGGTCTGGTTTGAGAGACATATCAGTCCTATATTGTGTATGAGCTGACAGACATAATGCAGGCAAGAACACGCTTCATGGGAGATTGTCAGTGACTCCTGGCAAGGCTCATCCAGGGTGCACAATACAATTCAATACAGCCAGAAGGATATGGGAGACACTGACAGTTCCTTTTCTCTCCTGCTGCCTTCTCAGCAAAGCCTAGAAATTCTAGCGCAAGCCAGGGTTATTAAGTCTAATTCCTATTCATTATAATGGCAGAGTAATTCCAGTCTTTATGGGTAGCTCAAATGAAAAAGAATAATTATTACTGAGATATTTAGGTTCCAGTCCAGTTTAAACATTTAGTGGTCAGAAAATTCATTAAACCTTTACATTTTTATGGCCATATTAATATTTTATATAGTGGCTGTCCCACTGAATGAATTTGATAGTAGAAGGAATGATCATCCAAAGCTTAACATTTGGCATGTTTTACTTGTATAAAACCTGAAAAATGAGACTTGGACCAAGTCATGTTCTGAGCACGATAGCCATTGCTCTGTTATTGTAAAAAAACTCACAAATCTTCATTATGCTGCACTGTTGAAGGAAACTATGCACATAGTACTCACTTCATGCTGTAGTTACAGCAACTGAAGCTCTTGTAACTAAGCAAATGTTGCCTCAGTTCATGGAAAAAAAATTAACATATTGAAAGGAAAACTTTTCCTAATCAGTAGAGAAGAAGGTAATGATTTCAAGATATAAAAATGGTTCCAGTGTCAGGATTACCATGGACATAGTAAACAGACAATGGATGTTTATTCCTTCATGTAACAGAGCAATTACACAGCACAGAAGCAAGCTACCAGCAATGGGTTAAGGAAACAAAGAAAGCATTCCACACCACCATTGCAAAAAAAAGTATTGAGGAACTGGTTGTTACTGTATGACCTAGGTGCCAAATACAGACAATCTGAAAAAGAGTTACACAACTCCAAAGAAGATCAATCTGCCTGTGGCTATTAAACAGAAGAGACCCACTGCTGTCTCTACAAATCATGGATCAACAAAGCCCTTGCTGTAAGATCATTTTAATCCTCACTTCTTGTCCTCTTCCTAAGCATCTGTCATTGCAGACAGTATCCTGGCACAAGATGAACTCCTGTCTCATATTACTGGGTCATTCTTATATTTTTATAGGCTAGGCATTTCACAGAGGACATGTGGAGAAATTAAATAATCTCTTCCTCCAAACAGTGCTAGAGAAGTCTAATTCCCAGATGCAGAGGATGGGGAGGACACAGAGAGAGCCAGACAGCCAAAATAACATCTGCCATGCAACTTTGGCAAGGCTGTTGCTCCATCTGCAAGTCACCATGCACGTCACTACTGTACAAGGTGGTTTTTGAGCTGGTTATTGCAGCCTGATGCCACAGCCAGCAAACTGAAATGATGAACACCATTAAATAAACCACAGCCCCTCTCCTCTCTAGAGCCCATGAGGAATTTCTCAACAGCATACTTAGCCTCCAGGGCCAGGGCGAACACTCCGGCTGCTTCAGGGGCAGCTGCAGATGTGCCTGAATGACGCAGGGTGCAGTTGCCATACAAATCTGTTGTAGCCTGCAATGACATTAGATGTAATTAATAAAACTAGGTATCCTATTTTCACTGCAGCTACAGACTCAGAAAAATACAGAAAGTGGAGTTAGTGCCATTGCTCTTTCATTGTATTTATGCCCATGCTCTGTTCTCTTTTCTGGAAAAGTGTATCAATTTAAAACCACAGTGAGACACATTTAGAGCATAAATGAAAGAGCAAGTCATCAGGTAGTAAACCAGTGGTCATTATCACTTAGAACCCATCTACTTCTAACAAACATGGCTTAACCAAAGGCCTTAAATTCGTTTCTGATTATCAAAAAGACTTGAAACTAGAATTGGTAACACTATTGAATTTATTAACATTTGTCCAACTCCGAGACCAGCAGCAGCACCAGGCTGCTGTCTTCTGTGCAGATTAGTCACTAGCAGAGACCAGAAAAAAACCCTCAGAAATGCATTTTATGGCAATAATTACAAAGATGCCACAGATCATTTTGGCTGGTATCATCACAGAGCTGACTGAAGACAGAAAATAGTGCTCTGTCTGCTACTGCATGTGGGCATTTAGGATTGCACAGTGTGTCTTGGGGATTTGAAACAGGGCCATGGAAAATGTACAACAGCTTTTTGCAAAAAATAACTTTGAGTCAGCATGCGTGCATTTTCCACTCTGTAAACTGAACTACTCTGAAGATGCTGAAGAGCGATGATCATTAGTGGAAGAAAATCCCAAATACAATTGAACAGAACTTGCCTGTTTTCCAGCTGTAGGTATAGCCCTGCAGCAACAGCAGGCTCTGGTAATCTGAACCCCTATATATCCTCTGTGGGTGATTAAATGTCATTCTGCTCTGTGCTGCTTGTACAGCAGAAGTCTGCCAGTACAAGAAAATATTATCTCAGATGTTAACTTAGATTTTTACAGAAACCTTCTGTCACACTGTCCTCCACAAAGAGGGCAACGGAACTTTGTAATCTGGTTTCTGATAAAGGAAAGCACCGCCTTTCCTTTGAAGCTCTAAAAGACGGAAGATCATTCTGTTCTCAGTAAAAATCCCACATCGTCTCAGCTGACAGTTTTGGCACCATCAGATACTGCAAATGAGAAAATATTCCTCGCAACAAAGAACCATCTGCTGCTCCAAAGTACACAGAGTTGCAATAGGTCATGCAGATAGATATACATCATGCACAAAGACAGCAACAGCAGCACAATAGTATCAGGACTCACCACACCAGCCTCTGGATTTCTCTTTCTCCCATTACTAAAGGTGGAGGCTAAGGTTGAAGAGCAGCTTTCATCATACAGAGCTGTCCGTCCATCATTTATGGCAGAATTGATGGAGATTGTCCACATGCTCGATGCATAACCATCACAGTTACAGTCATCATAGCTGCCTCCATCTCCAGAGGCCCAGACATAGATGCTGCCTTTTCCACCCCGGCCCTGTGAGAGGAGAAAATCAACCCTCTGGAGTTAAACAGCAAATAGGAGATAGCAGCAACTTTAAACTTCTGAAGTGCTCAGGCCTGAACAACAGGCCCAAGCCAAAGTTGACTTTAGATGAATCCTGAAAATCATGAACTAGATACTGTCTATGGTTAGCCATTTAACAAAAGAATCTTGCATACAGACTGACCAAGCTGCTTTAACATGAAACCGGCTGCTTTAAAAACTTTCACATGACCTTATGTAACTATCTGCAAGATATGTTAATAAATGTATCATTTAAAGAAACCTTCCAAACTGACATCACCAGATGTTTTTTTGCAAGAAGCTCTATTTCAACCATGGCCTGCGCTCTGCCAAGCCCTGGTCCCTGTTGGTTGAGAAGTGCATTATAAAAGCTGGAACACTTGATTTGCAGTGACTTTGGAGACCTCACTTAGGAGTGAACGCACTTCTAGGACCTCCCAGTTCCCTGGAAAGTTCTCCAAATAGCCACTGCAACAGACCCAATGGCTGTAGGTTCTGGATGATGGCAAAGTATTTAGGCAATTGGTGATGTATCTTTCTCAATCACTATTCTCTGTCTCTCATACAGTAATTATTAGTTGCATTATCTTGCTTGTTTTGTTTGTTGCTGAAGCCAAATGCATAGTAAGCTTATTGTTTTATTAAATGTATTGTTTCACCTCTGTGTTGCCTCAGTATTAGTAGTAAAATAAGGCCATTCTTTAGAGGTGTCCATGTCCTTTAAATCATCCCCATCAATTGGCAAAACAACTGCACAGCTAATTGTAAACCTGAGCATCTATAAAGGAGAAATATGGCACAAATAAAACATATATGCAACTTCAGCTGTGATACACAGATCTATGCAGGTTATTAAATCCAGGTAAATGGCAGCCAAAGCCAGTTCAGCAATCTTGTGTACACAAAGCACTTCCATTTATCACCTGGTTTGCTTCACACCCTGAAGGCTCCTGTGGCGCATGCCAAGACATTTTATGGATTCATTAGCATTTATGCCATGGTCTAAGTGCTATGAGGAAAAGTGCTTTAAAAGGGACATAGGTCATCTCACAGGCTGGGTTTGTACGATCCAGTTTGGTTCAGACAATGGCTAAAAAGCTCTACCAGCACTATTTTCTCTCAATACATTTCTTTTTCCAAAGGTATGATTGGCTCAGAGTTGTTTTTCTGACAAACCAGATTCTACTTTTAAGGAGAAAATAAAACTACAAGGCCTTACAAAAAATCTACAGAAAAAGAGTCCCGCAATTATTCTGAGATGGATAGGACTGACTGAAGTTGAAGGGCTACTATAAAGGCTTGCCATTAATTAAACAAAAGACATCCATACCCTCTCCCCAGCTTCTAGATAGGCAGGTGGTGGGAAAGGATCAACTCAGCTCCTTTTAATTCCATAATCAGAAAGAGGTAGGAGCTGTCTGAAAGTGAGTCAGATGTGAGAACTTCAACTGTCAGGGAAAGATCTGCGGTAAGGAACTCAAAGCTCAGATCTCCAACTGATTCCAGCACAGCCACCATTTCTCTCTATGTTTAGTTCAAGTAGTCCAGCATTTACTTCCAAGATCACCAGAAGTCTGCGAGGCTAGCATTTAACACACTGTTTAGACGCACTGAGCAAAAGACTAAAAAATTTCTTCTGGTCTTCTCACTGCACAGCATGAAATGGAAGTTAATGAATATAAAAACGTAGTAACCTGCAGTAGCATTTTAATAGGGAACCTTTTCAGTCAGGATTTTAAATCAAATCTGAGCTCCCAGCAGTAGCTTCTATTTTTCATTGCACCCCACTGAACAGAGCAACCTCATTATTTCAAGCACGTTAGTGAGTTGCATTATAATCCACTGAATTGCACAGCAGGATTGCTGACACTGGGATATGTAACATCTCAGGACACAGATTTTCATAATAAAGATAATGACTATGAAAAAGCTCTCTGAAATCCATCTAAGAACTTCCACAAAGGCCTGCTATCAGTTGCATTTTAAGGGAGGAGGATACTGTTGCAAAAATATGTACTTTGAAGAACAAAATCATGCTAGCAATTTATTTTAAAAATAAAATTCAGTAGAACAAGACCAGTTGTGCCTTTTTTCTCTTGGACTTTTTCCATATCCCACCTTTTGCTCTGACTGCCATTAGTTTACGGGCCTAAACCTTGTCTTTGGACTGCTTTCAGAGGCTACATCCCAATCTTGCTGCCATCATGCCCACCTACATCACCACACCACTTTGCAACTCTGTACCTGCTTTGGACAGCCTCAGTCCCAAAAAAACAGGTGGCTGTCCAACACAGAAAGCAGGTGGCAGGAATAGGATGCTCGTCATATATGGATCCGTTCTTAAACAATCTCCTTTCTTGTCATTTGAAAGGGAAACACTCCAATTTCATGTGAGAAATTCACTAAAGTGCTAACATGAATTTAACCTCAGCAGTGCCCAGCACACAGAAAAAAACTTAGCCATGCTCAGCAGGACTGTTTTGTGCTGCCAAGAATTTTACCCCATGAATGGGATTTGTAGCTGAATGGCAGAAAATGCATGTAACATATTGTTGGTGTGAAGCAAGAGGAAGTCACAGAGGAACTGAAACTCTGGGATGGGTTTTATGTATGCAATTACTGTAACTTTGAGAATGGCTTCACGATATTGCTTTCACAGGAGTCATATCCATAAGTGGTCTTAGTGTTAAAACCTACAACTCATCTCTTAATACTCTAATTTCAATTGCCTTTCCTTCCTAGCCAGGACTGGAAAGACAAGCCAACACTGCTGGAATAAACTGACAGCAGTCCAACTGCATTATTTGTAATGATGCTTAGGACTTGTTGTTCACATGTCCCACAGTCAGATCCCACAGAGAGACTGCCTGCACAGGCAAGCTGTTTGGTGGCTGTTCTCAGGAATCGTGTAGTTTATCAAGTAGAAATATACAGCTTCAGGAGAAGTAAATATTCAGTTCTCTGGATAGTAGTAGTAATAAAACTGATCTAGTCTTCATCTAGTGGGCCGCATCCTTGCTCGTGGCACAGCAGGGGTTCAAGAATTAGATGGCCTTTAAGGTCCGTTCCTACTCAAAGCACTCTATGATTCTATGATAAGCAAGAAAAATAAAATCCAGTTGTATTAACTAAACATCATATTTAAAGTGAACTGAAAGCTCTTATTTGCATCTCAACCTTACGTGAACCTAAAAAATATTACTGGTGTGACTCAGGTGGCTGTATATGTGGAGCAAAAACGGGATGGAAGAAGGCAACAGTAACATACACTGTAACCACCAGAGGGAGCCTGAAGGAAGAGTCAGGAAGAACACAACACCAGGAAGGTTTTAAGATACATTTTAAAAGAGTATCTTTCCTCCACCATCTTGTAGAAACCTGCTAATTTCCTCCAAAAGTGATGCATGGCTTGGCACTCACCCTTCTGAGCCATCTGAAGATATATCTCACTCAGAGCTGAAAATGGATCATGATGGATTTAATACCAGCCCAAGAGAGGCCCAGTTCTCAATTCAAGTTGAACCAGTTTTAAGTGTTTGGCAAGGCTATATGTTTAGTAATTCACAGACAGTTCCTGTGAAGCTCTCTTTAAGAAAAGAGCAGGTTTTCTATTTCCGGTGTCTTTAGTGGGAAGCTGCACCATGATGAAACATTCCCTGAGAAATATTCTTACCCCTTTTTCTGATCTTCCATAAGTGCATAATCCTAGATAAATATCTTTTGTAAGCTACCTTGCAAAAGTGAGCTGGCAGAAGACTTCATCCTTTCTCACTTTATGTAACTAGAGGCATTACTTAAACTATGTTTTTCCCCTTTGTTGTTTTCTTCATTCATTATGCCTGCTGGGCTAGTACCTGAGCCAGTGTTTCCTGAAGCTTTGATTGTTTGATTGTTGCATAGCCACCTATTGTTGCAGCCTGAATAGCTGCTAGTAAAGTCCAGGGTAAGGAAGCAAAAAAACATCTGTTGCATAATATCAACAGATGTTTAATTCAGCTGGCCAGTGAGATGTTCAGAGTCCCAGAGCACACACATGTGGAGGGTCCAGGTTCCCCTCTCTCAAGGAGCCCCCAGAGTGACCCTGGTCTCCGGGCAGTACTAAGATAAGGGCCAATCGGGGGATAGGGAGGGAGTGGCTCAGGGACACAGGAACAGACATAGGAGGAGCAGGGGAAGGAGCCAGTGGGGTCTTACGGGCTTTTGAGGGAAGCTTCTTGTGTTTCCCCAAGCCAGGGGATGCCCTCCAGGGTCTCCACAACTCCCCATTTTGAAATTATTAAGAAAGCTTCTCTGAAGGATCAACTGAATCAACACAAAATGACAAAAACACATAAAAGCACTCATAAGACAGTTTTCAAAATGCAAAAAACTCTGACTCCCCAATGTCCAAACAGATTTCTTAGAGCTGGCAGGAGGGATGCGGTGTTCACTTAGTACGGTTTATCAGGTGAGTCAGGAGAAGGTTTCTTCAGCAGGGATTGGTTCTCTGTCACCTGTGGCAGTGTTGTTGGCTGTTACAGACCCTGTATAAGGTAGTGTAAGTGGTGGTGTGCCTGTTGGAAACTCTAAATAGAAATCATTAACTTTTAAGAAAAAGATGGTTACTTTAGGAAAACTTTCCTTTCTTTCCCTCCCAATCACGCTCCCTCTGGTATTACAAAGGAACTCTGGGGAAAAAGATTAGTGGAGGGAGACCATAGGTAAAGGGAAAGGGAGGTGGGAATTTGTGGGAACATAAAAAAAGAGTAACAGGACAATGGAAAGGAAAAGGGGAAAGTGGGAGGGAGGTACAGATGCCACAGGAATTTTTTGGGTTCTATTTCCTTGGTAGGTGTGTGGAGGACTTCTATGATGTGGATAATATTTTGCAGGTTTGCAGTCTGGCGCATGTTTACTACCTTGCACTGGAACTCTACCAGATCTTGCCACATCGGCTGCTTGGGGGCTATTTCTTCCTTGTATTATATTAAATTCCACAATTTCTCCATCTCCTAGACTGTGGTGGTATTTCCTGGGGTTATTTTTTTTATAGCAGTCTTATGAACAAACACATCTTTGTTATCATTCCAGGTTATGAAACTGTATCTGTATTTGACATTGAACCATTTCACTGTCCCCAAAATGTTCACGGCAAGGACTTTTTTACCTTTGTCAGTGGGTTTGTGTTTGTGTTGGTGGTGCTAGACGCGTTGCTGGTGCTGGTGTGCTGCCGTGCAAAGTTCATCACACTCCCAGCGCTGGTGGCCACGCTGAGATTCAGCCTCTTCTCCTTCTCAGGGGTCTGTCTTGGTTGGTGCCTGCGGGCGCTGCTGGCATGGGGGCAGCAGTTTCGCTGCCAGGACTGTGGCTCTAAGCCATCCCCCGGTGGGGCCGTCTGCCTGCCCGGTGACAGCAGCACCCTGGGCCTGCCGGTCTTGCCCGCCTGCCCTTGACCCCCATGCAGCGGGCTGCCACGGGGCAGGCTGGGCAGCGAATATCAGCCAGCTCACTCTGGCCATGTGGAGCAGCAGTGGGGAGGCCGTGGGTTTTCTGCGGGAGCAGCTGTTCAGTGCGAGGGGGGATGGCTATCACCACCTGCTCCGTCTCGCAGTGCTATAGCAACCAAGGTAAACACATCTGTGGGAGGAAGCGTAAGTACCAGAGGGCAGAAGGGGGGACCCCGCAGCTCCAAACATGGGGTCTCTGCCATCTTGAGCACGTGAATGTGATCATGCGGCTGCAGCCATGTGGTGAGAGCCAACCTGGGCAGCAGGAGTAAACATGGGAGAACCCGGAGGAGTCTATCCTTGTGACAGGGGAGGAGGTGCAGGGGCACAAAGAGGGGAACATGGAGGAGGTGTTTTCATCTGTTTTTTAAATGGTCCTCAAGATTCAGAATGCATTTCATCATCATATTAAATAAAGAACAGAATTCTGTCTTAGTTTTTAAATTTCCCAAATTACTTCCAAAAATTTATTGGTTTGGACCGACCTTGAGAAGTTGGGACAATAAAGAGAAAAAAACTGGGACAATTCCAGACAGGGAGTCTAAAATAGTGGTCTTATCTATAAAATAATAAGGCTTAATTGGAACATAGTGCTTACTTACATAACATAAAGCTTAATGCGCACACACCACCTGCCAGGTTATTCAGAGGACTTGCAACAACAGGAGCATGCGCTGCACAGTAGAGTGACGTAGATTTTGAGAATCTAAAATAGGAGGAGATTTATGGGAAAACATTGATGAATATGCATTAGGATACAGTATATAAGTTGTGTTTGGATCCTTTTGCCTTTTGTACGTGAGGCAGGGTGGGATGCCCTCCCCATATTCTGATTGCTCAATTTTTGCTTATGTTTTATCTGAGCCACTGCCAAATTTCTTTTTGTAACTACTGGATTATATTTGATTGTATTATAAAATGGCTGCTCAATTAAAAACTGCTGCTAAATTTTAAGTCTGTGAATTATTAAATTAGAGATATGGGACCTCATTTATAACAAGGTAAACTTCTTGTTCTGCATGGGTGAGTGCTGTTTCCATCTTAACCCAGTCTCTTCCCAACACCGGAGAGTAAAAGGAGGAAGGAACCAAAATTTCAAACTCACCACACTGGGGTAAAAAAAGCCCAAATTCTCAGGGTGGTCTAGTGCAGATGTTTTCTAGGAGAAGAAGTCTCTCCTAGAGACCTGCTCGGTGCGCCATTTGTGCAGTCTGAATAGCTGCCAGTAAAGTCCAGGGTAAGGAAGCAAAAAGGGTCTTTGCATAATATCCACAGAGGTTTAATTCAGCCATGTGGTGAGATATTTAACAGAGTCCCAAAGCACACACATGTGGAGGGTTTTTATTTGTTTTTGTCATTTTGTGTTGATTCAGTTGATCCTTCAGAGAAGCTTTCTTAATAATTTCAAAATGGGGAGTTGTGGAGACCCTGGAGGGCATCCCCTGGCTTGGGGAAACACAAGAAGCTTCCCTCAAAAGCCCGTAAGACCCCACTGGCTCCTTCCCCTGCTCCTCCTATGTCTGTTCCTGTGTCCCTGATCCACTCCCTCCCTATCCCCCGATTGGCCCTTATCTTAGTACTGCCCGGAGACCAGGGTCACTCTGGGGGCTCCTTGAGAGAGGGGAACCTGGACCCTCCACATGTGTGTGCTCTGGGACTCTGAACATCTCACTGGCCAGCTGAATTAAACATCTGTTGATATTATGCAACAGATGTTTTTTTGCTTCCTTACCCTGGACTTTACTAGCAGCTATTCAGGCTGCAACGACCTACTGCAGAGGTTGCTATACAGTACAAGTCAGCTGCAGGCAGCGACTCTTTGGCATCCCTGAACTGCTGCCCATTTTTTGTATTGCCACGGTTTTCTGGAGCCTGCCTGCATGTTTCTGCATCCCTAACATCTCTCACTCCCCTGGCTCCTCCAGCTGCCAGGATGATTTGCCTAGAGCAATCTGGTAGGCTGTGTCTTCTGGATCCCTTTGCTCCTTTCCTATACTGATGACTTGGGCACTTTTAAAAACCTAAAGCAAAATTTAGGCAGAAACACATTTCTGACAGCCAGCCAAGCAACCTTGATTTAACCTCAGAGATACCTCAGAGAAAACATAGCAGGAAACATACTTGGATTGCCAAAGTTTGCCACTACACAGGTTTAGGCGCACAGCTACCCTGTTTGAGCTGAATGCCTTTACACTTCTCCAGTTCCTTCCGAAAGCCTGGAGATGCTGAACTGTAACCCTGGAAAAGCCCAGCACAGCCACAAGCCATGCAGTTCAGGTGGGAAGAAACAGCAACAGGGTTATCCTCTCAAATTCACTACTGATGAAGGCCCTGTCCCTTCCCTGCTGGCCTAACCTTCTGGTATTCAACAGTGGAAGAGGAAAGGCTGTTTTAGCAGGAGCAAGAACTCAGTTCAACACTTGGCTACTGCGCAGAGGATAACTATCACTTGGAACCACACTTCCAACATACTTCTCCTTTTTGTGTCCCTTTCACATTTTGCTGCCTTTAATAACTGTCTGTCCAGTTTGTCCTAGCAGATTTCTGAAACTATTGGGGTCAAGTAATAACTACCAAACTCCAAGACTGCTGCATACAAGGTTCAAAAAATCTAAGACATATAATTCATAAACTCTAATAAAAAGGCTTTCTGTAACTTATTTTAGAATTGGTCACAGAAGAGTACTGAACTCACATATGCCAACCCATAATTAATTGCTTAATTGTTAATACCTCCTTTGGCTAAAAATAATGCTTGAGCCATTTTCTACATCTAAATTGCTGTTGAAATTGGATGGGCTTCTCTTAGCCAAGAGAAATATATGTAAAATTATATTTTTGGTGAAGAGAGCCAGCATTAGTTTTCAGGGAGGGTTCAGTCTAGCAGGGCAACGAGAAGGGAACTTGGAAAATGCTAAGGCAAAACCTTTTAATTAGCCATTTCTTTTTTGCTGGATGCTGGGCTGTGCACCACAAGTGATAATACAACAATTCTACAGGCCTAATTCTAGTATTGATAATATTTGCAAAAAAATCAATCTCATTCTCTTCTCATTATTTCTGAACTAGATTATCACTCAGAAAGACTCTACACACCCAATTTACTCTTTAGCAGTGACAATGCTGGTTTTCCTTGCCAGCATTCCCAAGTGGTGTGATGAACTCTAGCATCATAGGTCCATCTGTGCTCCTGGAAGCATTGTGCAAAGGTTGCCAGCTTGCATTATCAGCCTTGCTGGGAAGCTAAAGCATGTTATCTGCTGAGCTGTGGCACAGAGATTAGGCAAAAAAGCACTCCTGGGGGCAGAGTGATACAACAAAATCAGCATTTTCAGGCTACATTATTGTCTTGCCTCCTTAGAAAACATCCCTGTCAGATGACCAGGGTTCAGAATTGCAAGCAGATACAACATGTGTGGGGTTTTAATACGGTTTGATTTTATCTTAGATGAAAAAGACAAGGCATGGAATTATAATGCATATTTCAGACACAATGGCAATACGATAGTAAAGGGCTCCCAAGTTATAAAGGAGCTTGCTGGGCTTCCTCAAAAAGTGAGTAATCAGATGGTTGTCATATAATAAATTTTCCTGTCCTCACTTAGCTGTTGAACAATAAAATTATGTTAGAGGCATGTGGCATCTAACTGTATATACTTAATTAACATGATATTTTCAAAGAACAATAACACAATTTCTGTGCACTTGGAGAGAGGTAAATGAAAAATATTTCCTTTTGTTTTTTACACTGTCAATTCTTCCTTCATTGGTGAGCCCAGCTACAAAGCCATGATGTGACTATGAATTCCTAATACTGCTCCCTAGGTAATTTGTACTTGGGCATTGTTTTCTTAGGTAGAACTACACTAGGGTAGCAGTGATGTTTTCACCAGCACAAGCACAAATGGCTCATGTCTTATATATTCTGGCTGAGAAGGTGAAATTTCAAGGAATTCATTCAGTCCATGAGCAACCACTCACAACCTCCTAATATAAAAGTCTACATCATAAAAATGCAATAGATAAGAGACCACTTTATTTGATTACTTCTTTTTGTTGCCTTAAATTCCAGTAACTGAAGCTGGAAAGAACTAGACTCATGAAATGGCAAATAAGAAGTGTTTACTGGACACTACACTACAACCAGGTTATACCATAAAATGTAAGTGGAATTAGTCCTTAACCTAGGCTGCCTTTTGTGACTGTGGTCACAGGGGTTCTTGGGTGAGGGGAGAGACAATAATGTTGACTCCATGTTCAGAAGGCTTGATTTATTATTTTATTATATACATTACATTAAGACTATATTAAAGAATAGAAGGAAAGGTTTTCCTCTCAGAATGCTAGCTAAAAATAGAATGGAATGAATAACAAAGGTCTGTGGCTCAGACAGAGAGTCCAAGCTATCTGGTCTGTGGTCGGCCATTAATTGTAAACATTCAAGATGGCCCAATCACAGACACACCTGATGCATTCCACAGCAGCAGATAACCATTGTTTACATTTTGTTGCTGTAGCTTCTCAGCTTCTCAGCAGGAAAAATCCTAAGAAAAGGATTTTCACAAAAGATGTCTGCAACAGCCTTTTCCTGTTTAAGATGACAGGTGTTACAATTCTGGATGCAAGATACTAAATAACAGAAAGTCTCTATTTAAGAGAGATGTGTTGTCACAGGATTTCCATCATCTCTACCTCCTTCTCCAAGCCTTCTAACCCCCACAGTGGGTAAGCACAGCTCAGACAAGGGATATGTAAATCACACAGGATTGCTTTGTCCAGTCATACAATGCATACAATGAATGCAAGGCCCCCAAATTAGACAAGTACTGTAAACCTAAAAGTTTTTAAAAGTCCTTTCCAGTTACATCCCAAATAAGTATTTTCTAGCAGCTGGAAGTTGCATCGGGTAAGAGTGTTCACCTGTGTCAGGCCAGTGCTGGTAATTGCCAAATACTTGTGCACCTTTGTGTGTATGAAAATCCTTTCAATCCCTATTCCCAAATTCTTGCTAATTCAACTGTGAGGTCACATATCCTTGCAGTGCAACCACCAATGTTCAGTGACCCAGCCATGCTGCTGACCACTGTCCTTGAACTAAAGCCATGAGATAACACAGGTGAAGCCAGATCACATTAAAAAATATCTTAGCAACAAAAAGCAGCTTGAGTACCTTTCCCAATAACTTCTGATTCCATGGGTTATGCTGACACCCAGTTCATGCACACACTAATAATTTTGTGCTTAGCCTTGGATATAATTAGTAAGAGAGCCCATAAAGGAGTTGACAGTGTGATGACAGATTGTGTTGTCCTTAATTCAGAGCTGCCTCTATTAATGCTATTTACCTTCCAAGCGAACAGTCCACCAAAATGAAGGTATGATTAAGGCAAAGGCAAGAATGAGTTTAACACATGCCAAGAATGGATAATGGAAGAGGAAAGGTAGGAAAATAGAATCAGAGAATAGTTTGGGTTGGAAGGGCCCTTTTAAAGGCCATCCAGTCCAACTCCACTCTGCAATGAGCCAGGACATCTTCAGCTAGAAGAATATATATCAGAAATAGAAGACATGTTGGCCTTAGTCCAGCTGGTTATAGTTGGGTGGCTTCAAGACATAAAAATAGACATATAAACTTGAAGTTTCACAGTTTCTGCAGTTTTTATCATATTGTCATTATCAGGCGACTAGTTATCCCCAAATCTCAGTAGCTCTGGAAGGAGAAATTCTGAAGGATACGAAAGTGAGAATGGAGATTGTGGGAAGGATGAAATACTTGGCAGTGTCCTCTTTGAACTGGGCTCCCAAGTGTGGTGGCAGCAAGGCAAAGATAACCTGTGTTTGTCAACTCAATTAAATGCACATTCTGTGTAAGAATTCTGTATCGCTCTTACTTACTGATTTTTATTTTATTGCATTAGAAGCAAGGATATTAATCTTGCTCCATGCAAGAGCTCTTATTTTGCCTTCTAGGACATTTGGAAGTATTGCTTTTAGTTTAAGAATACATTTTTATTCTCAGCATGTTGCTTCCTCCCCACCAATATTTCAGCTTCATTATTAAGTCATGAGCCATAACTGGTGAGAATCAGCTCTAGGCTGATAAAAAGAATTCCTACATTTTTTTGTCTCTCAGTTTACAAAAGATACTTTTTAATAAGATAGGAGGGTTACACTGAGAAATAATAATAAACTAGATTTACATTTTTAGTCAATAGAGAATGTGATGCATACATTATAGACCTAAACTAGGTAAAAGGGTATTATATCAAAGGCTTGTTAGTCTTCCTTTACATGCAGCCAGCTCTGTAGTGGGTTTTTCAGAGCATCATGGAGAATACCCAGCATCAACTGACAGCTTGAAATACCTCTAGAAAATCTGGCTCTTCAAAAAAACCAAATCAGAACAAACTATACCCGAAAAAACTGTTCTATTAGGAAATGTAATGAGCAAAAGAAGGGTAGATAAAGCTAAGATCATAACACAAAGGGAGTTATTTGGGGCAGAACTGTCCCATCTTCTGTGCACATACTGCCAGGAGATAGCTGGGATACTGCCACTACAAGGTTAAGTGTAATTGTCCCAAGACAGCAATATTTTTTTTTGTAGAATCCAGTATAATTCCTCCTAATTCTCCAACGGCCGAGAGAACTGGTTTACTACTGCAGGCTCTCCTGTTAATTTTATGTCTCCTGATAAAAGAGACATATGTCTCCTCATAAAAGCAATCCTTGCCAGAGCACAGATCACTGTCACTGTGCTCTCTCTTTCCTGAGACTTCAACGCAAGTGATCTCAGGGCCCCTTTTTATCTTAATACTGCAAATTATTTCTTGAAGAGAATCACAAACACTCCTGAAAGCAAGGTATTAAAAAGGTAATATGCCCAACCCTCTGAGTATAGGACTCCAACCAAGCAATGAAACAGAAAAGAAAAATCCCTACTCTGATATTAAACATTGAAAGAGAAGGTTAATTCCAGTGTAACTGCACAAATTAAAGCATAGGGCAATATGACAGCAAGTTAATTCAAAGGTATTTTTTATACCAAATTACAAAAAATCCCCATGATTATGATTTAAAATCTGCTTCTCTTGAAGGGTAAAATAACTCTAGTTCAGTTTTCAATCTTCGACTTTTTTGCTACTTTTACACAAGTTCTCCATTGGATGAGGACAGCACAGAAATTATATGGAAACTTTTCTGTGTTCAAAGTTTATATCTGCTACAACCAACATAAGTGGAAGAGAGATCAAGCAACAATAACACATCAAGGTGCTGCTAGAATTGTCATACACCTAAGAAAGATTCTCCTCAAGACCAAAGTGTTTAAGGGGATCTTTATGGAAACACTAGATAAATGAAAATCACAAGAAGAAACACAGCCTGTGTAAGGTGACTTCAGAGGGACTCAACTCATCAGAGGTTTGTACAGTTTATACTAAAAACTGAGTAGACAGAAGGAATTTTTGACAAGTCTTCCAGTGTTCTTGCAGTACATTGCCAATTTTATGGGTGGAAGCATGAAGACAACTGTAATTCCTCGGTTACAGGCAAAACATCCGAGGGTCAGCATTTGAGAAAGCTTTAGATGCTTCACTATTTGTCACAGCGGTAGATTGAATTATCATGTCACAAAACATGGTAAACAGAATGTGCTGCTTACAGTGAGCTGGTGATGAAGAGTGGGAGTATCTGGCACAAGCAAAAGGAAGAAATAATTTGGATAGAAAAGTAATTGTGGAGCTCCCATAGAAAACCATCGCAGATGTTCTGGGTAATTTCAGGTCTTGTCAATACAGAAACCAATCTACAACCAGCCAAGGGGAGGAAGCTCATTCCCTAGAGCACCAGGGGGCACCCATAGTTGTCTTGGCTGCATGACACTAAAGAGGTAGAGATAAAGCCATGCAAGGTTGGTTTGTCTGGACTAATTTATTTTGAGTTGGGGCACACACATTTCCTCCAACCATCTTACAGTGTACCGGTTAAACAGATGACAGGCTGATATTGAGTGTCTTTTACAAAGACCACAGACTGCTCCTAGAAGGAGCTGGGAATGTGGGAATAAACAAGGAGTCTCCTGGATGATATTAGTCCAGGGACATCTGAATTGTTGCAGCTCAATCACAGCTATAATAATGACCATATAATGAGTAACCCAAGAGACACTCCAAATCCAAAAAATAATTAAATTGGTAACATGCCAAAACAGAAAATGCAGTGTCAGTGGCTCAGCTGACATATTTCAACCTGGGTTCAGCAAGTTCAGGCTCTTCCATTTTGACTGCAATGGCCTATAAAAAGCATCAGTTAGCAGGCTAGAGATAAACACAGTATGCTGAGACTATACAATAAAATCAATACCAAAATATTGCAGAGTGAGCATCAAAGGAACCTTGAAATATGGCAAAAGTTTGATAATTTGTGCAAATGCATTGTGTTCCCAAGTCACTGTTTTCTGCACAAGCATGTACACACCATTCTGCCCCAGAACCCAGATTATTAAAACTGTTACCTTATTCACACCATCTGCCATTGCTTGCAGCGTTAACTCTCTAGGTCCATCCACAGTCTTCCCATTATCAGTTGGTCCCCAGCTGGCACTATATATATCTATGATTTGAGGCATATGACTGATGGAGGAAGCCTCAATAATGTCTGTCATAAACGGCTGGTCGAGCATTCGAATACCTGTAGTTTTAATCAACATAAGCATGAAATATGCACTACCCAGCACAAAATGTAATCTTGCAGAAGGCCACCAGTTACAGATATTTTAAGTCACTGTCAGTTTTACCCATTCAGTAATTCTACACTTGACATTCCCATGTCACCAGGGTGTGCTTACCCAGCAGGATGCCAGTATTAAACACCCAGCCACCAAGGCAGCACAGCCCAGACAGAAAAAGAACTTTATTGTTAGCTTTCTAATTACACCGTATTTTCCATCTAATCTTTGAGAACACTATAAAAATAACAGAATTCAGCAGTCTTAGAAATTCAGTGCTTAAATAATATCAATGGCATTTAATATAAGATTCTGTAAGCTAGCAAAAAAGAGTAAGGTCCCCTCCCTCATCTAACTTACATTCAGTTTTGTGTTCACATGTCATTAGTTTTTCAAGTAATTTTTCTGTTTATTTGGGTGCATCTCCAGAATTTAATCAGAGGAGGGAAACATGCTACACAGCAATTTCCTGGAAAAATATCATTCTGTCAACATGCAGATGCAATAGCAAAATACAGCCAGCATGTGGAGGAAAAAAGCAAACTAAAACCCACTTCCTTTAACCCATATTGCAGCAGAAGTTAAAGAGTTTAAATGATACAATCTTAGGAGATGTCAATTTCATAAAACCTTAAAGTGTTGACTCTAAGTGAGCCGGAGTGCAACAGACAGCAGTGCAAGCCCTTACACCCATCATACCTCACACATAGGACAATTCCAGTGACAGCCAACCTGTCACTTGGTCTCTGGATGAGACCTGAGTAACCAGGGATTCATTCCAAGCGTTATTTATATCCCCAAGTTGAAGTTCAGCTTTTCCCAATGGTTTAGGACAGAGACTGGGCAGAAATCAGTGCCAAGCAGTGTGAATGGCAATAAGGATCCTGATTTAGAAGACAGTGACTTTACTATATTCAATAAAAAACCATTGTGTTTCAAATATAAGGCTGGAAAAAAGGTGGTATAAATTTCAAATAGAAATCAGACCAAAGCCAGATGTTCTTGATGGGCTAACTCAAGCTAACATGAAGTCAAACTCAATTGGTGAGAAATTGCTTCCCATACTTATAAAATGCAGATCTGCAATCAACTACCCATTCATTCTTCAAACATGACTCCAAACCATGACAGAAGCAGACCCTCAGCTTTCATGGACTTCCAGTGCCATGGACCACACAGTGGTGTTGCCAATGCATATTGTCCTCAGGCAGGGAAGGCTGGCTGGCACTTCCAAAAACTTGAGGGGATTTTAATGCAAAGTGGACAAACACAGAAGATTATCTGTTGGCTGTTGGTCACCAGAAATATTGTCAAACCTCTTGATTTTTAAGCAACCAGCTTGCAGTTGTAGAGTTATATGAATAATACAGACATGGTCCAGACAAAATCCCATGTCTCAATTCAGATTCCTCCAAGAGTAACTCTTGAAAGAATGTAAATTTTGTGGAATGTCCCATCCCTGAAGGAGATGTTACCCTTCCTGAAGAAAGGAGATATTTATTAGACCTGCCCAGCCAGTTACTAACTCTCACTGATATTTCTTGAGTAAGAGCTTAGCAAACATTGCTTGGTGCTCTTCTCTGGTGGAGATTCAGCTTTCAGTCATGTAGGTGACAGGTGAAATGTGGCCTTCCTCAGATTCTCCTGACACTACAGTGAAACAGGAACTGGCCAAGCAGAGCAGCACTGTCCATGTACACACACTGTGGACCATCACCGAGAAGCAATGGGTGATGCTCTGGTGTGGATTAGGGAAAGTAAAGTGAAATTCACAAGCATCTATCTCTGCCTGCTGTACATCAGTTCTCATCATGGAACTGTCTTAAGAGTGGGAAAAACAGGATTTCTTCAGATTCAACTAAACTGACACATGGTGTGGAGAGCCTAACTCACTCCAAGCACTGTATTCAGTATATATGTGCAGAGAAGAACTTGTTAGAAGTAAAAATACCCAAGGCGTGGATGCTGAGTGCACCTTTTTCATTCTCCGCATCTGCTTCTATCACTTTGCATCACTGTTAAAACAGAGGAAAACTACAACCACAGAGATATACAGCTCTGCAGGTCCTGCCCTGTGAGAGCCTCAAGAGTAAGAGCAGCATAAGATTGGCCTTTTCAAATGGTTTTTAAGTGCAGCAGAAATTGATACTTTACCTCCTGCAAAATGAGATTCGGCACAAACAATTCTATAGGTATGCAGGGAAGAAGCACTGAAAATCAGCATACAAACAGGAGCTGGTATATGAAGGAGCAGAGCTGCTCTTTAGCACTGTTATTAAAAAGCCTTTATTTATAAGGCCCTTGATTGAAAAGGCAAAGCCAGGGAGAAATTTCTCTCTCCAGCTACTGTGAAAAGTAATAAATACATGGTCCAGCACCAATCTGCAGCCCTTTCGTGAGCAACACCCTCTGTCTCTGCAGGAGGAGCTCTGCCTGAAGCACAGTGGGCTATTTACACCCTGGATTGCTACCATACCTGCCACTTTGGAATTGTACGCAACTCCCACACCGCAGATGTTGTTGTTGGCAGCAGCAGACACCTCTCCTGCACACCTTGTCCCGTGGCTGTGAAAAGGAAGGCAGAGAGACCAGATGAACCCCAGCTAATGCATGTGCTGAGCTGAGCTGGATCACTGTGAGCTTGTTTTGCCTCAGTCAGCTCCCAGTGCTGCAGAGGAAAACCATTCAATGCAAAACTGTTGAGTGCTGAATACTGGCACATGTTCATTCCTTGCTGAAGCAGGCAATATCCAGTTTCCCCTCCACAGAATGAGTGAGGCTTGCTCTGAGGTTAACATGTATCTCGACACTGCATTTAACTGTAAAGTTATACAGGCCTTTTCATTTTAGCTTGTGAGACAGGTTCTGCCTCATTAACAAATCTTAGTAGAAACAGCCCCTGACAGAACACCATAAATACAAAAATCAATATTAGTTCCTTTATTTTTGCATCTTGACACCGTGACACCCATTACTTTGAACCTTATGGAACAGTCTGTCTGCCTTTTTGCTGTCTGAACATGTACAAAGAGCATATCCCTGCCCACAAAAGAAATGCTACAGGAAGAGGTGGGTGCAATACCAAGCTGGAGTAGGAGAAGTGAGCCACAATGGTCACTGCACTCCTCAGCAGCAGAGCTGCACATGGCTGGCCAGGCACAAAGCTGTGGGACCTAAGGCACATGCATCCCTCATCCAGTGCCTGATTCCCAAAAGAGCTGACAAGGTGCTCCAGCTCACAGAGCAATTGCTTTCTGCTCAAGTGGGAAAAGTCTGCTCTGATACAGAGGTCCAGGTTTGGGCTGACACATGGTATTGCAATAATACCTGGTGTCTATGAAGTGCTTTACAGCTCTTAATAGAGACTCTTTAGCTGTAGTGGCATTTACTGGCACCACTGGCAGGGGCACCTGCAGGAAGGGAAATTGCGTTTTCCTTTCTCCTAATTCATCCTAGAAATTAAACTCAAAAGAAAAGAAATGCAGACAACATAACCTAGTTTTTAAAAAAAAGCATAGCAGCAGGGAAATTACTGAAACCTGTGCTGCTGTCAGGGTTTTTTTTTAGTCTAAGATGTTGAATCAATATATGACTCCATCCTACTGCTCACATGAATCCACTCTGAGCATTGAAACTGGCACTGATTCTACAGCATACTAAGGATTCATGCAATTCAAAATGCTGTATTATAAAGGTTATACTTATACTGAGTATAGACGGACTGTCCTGGGAGGCAGCAAAACTGTTTCAATCATCTTTTTTCCCTCTCTTTCCCTTTATGGGTGTCTGGCAAAGATAGTGTAACATTAGTAAAAAGATAAGAAGCGAGACATACTTTTTCCTGCTCTACTTAGGAGAATATATTTTTAGAGGCAGTTCCATAAAGAGAGATGACAGAAGATTTCATATGCTTCCTTTTACAAAGGGGGCAGAGAAGACAGAAATACAGATTTGTTATTCAGCTGCTACAGAAATTTCTATCAACAATCAAACAACAAGATTTTCCCTCATGATCTTGCTCAAGGAAGTGTGACAGAAGCACAACATTCATTGGTAGGTGCTAGCAATGCTAGGCATTCATTATCTAGTCATCTATGGGCCAACTACAAGGCACAGAGAAGAATAAATAGCTTTGTTAAAAATTGGTTTGACTAATGCTGGGGTGCAAAACATCACTGATGTTGCCAGATTACAGTGAGAAAAACTGTATTAGGACCTTCCTGACAAAAAGGTTTTACCAGAAGATCCTCTCCAGAGCAGTGGCCCACATAATGGAGACTGTAGACAGGCCTATTCCAGCAGCTCAGAGTTTCAATATTGTGCTGCTGACTAGAGAGAAAAAAAAATCACGAGTTCATGGAAATGCATTTGGTTGAATTATTAATGGCAAATAGCAGACTTTTCCAACTCAGACCTATTTGCTGTTCATGTATCATTGATAAACCTTTGTGGTTTCTATGAAGTGACTCATGTCAGAAGAACAAATCACATCCTTTCTCTACAGTGTTCACCTCTTCTCTATTTCAATATTTAACATAGGGGAATAAAACACAAAATATTTTCATCTGTGAACAAGCTACTTCAAAGGTAAACCATATATTCGCAAGTAGAGCAAGTCTTGCATAAACTTTATGTAAGTGAACATATTTTATGTGAACATGCATAGAAAAAGTAAGGGGAAAAGTGGATTTAGTTGAAAAACAGTTTTGCATACTGTATTTTAAAAAATACCTCCATATTAGCTACAAAAATTTCACTCTCCTTTGTGTTTGAAAATAATTCTGTTTTAAAATCCATTGCCTATGGTCCTATGCGTGCCTCCTTACTGATGTCTTTTTGAAAGTGTCAGAGGTGGCACAGATTTTTATTGAGGTACCTTGTCATCTGCTTTGAAATGCTTCTGCAGACAGCAAAGGACAGGACCCATCCATCCTATCTTCAGCTGTTTGCAGGGGAGGGCTATGCAGAGCTGCAGTCTCAATAGCTGGGACCATCTGCCTTTCTTGACTAGTTTAGCTGCTTGCATTGGGCAGCAATTAAACATGCAGAGCTCAGATGGACACTTTGTGGGGCAAATGCAATCCCCTTTTTACTCACATGATGTTGTCAGCCTCTAAGCATTATTTACAGAAGGGAAAGCATTCTCCTACTTTGGTTTGGATCCACAGTTAGCAAAAGATTCTGACATCTGAAGAATATAGGTTTCCAAAATAGCAAATGAATTTTTCCCTGCTAACTCATTGGCTGAGTGAGAGAATATAGAGAATACAAAGGCCATAGGAGCAGAGATAATTACTGGTAATTTGGATCAGGGCAGAAATTTGTAATCTCATTGCTCTGAGTTGGAAAGCCCAAGTTATGCCTTCTGCATGCTCACAACATGAAGTCAGACAGTAGTATGAGGCCGCTAATTCCTATGGCTACCGCTTCACTGCAAAATGTGGTACATGCCAAGGTACTGAATGTGGTTCAGAAGGAGAGGGTGATCAAAATCAGTCAGTTCCCAAAGTGGTTCTTAGAAAACACTGAGTTCTGTGGGGCTACCTCTCATTTTGGGAACAGGGCTTGATTCAAGTTCCTGCACTGCTCCCACTGCTCCTCAGGCTCAAGCACAACTCTGTTCCACATTGAACCAAGCATACACTCTCCTGCTGGGTCCCCAAGCTGTGGATCTGAACACAGTCAAACAGTGAATACAGCAAACATGAGAATAAACCCCTTGGCTGCCAAGCCATCTATTGGGCCTCTGCCCACAGCAGCAGCTGAAATGCCTGATAGCAATTTCCTGCCTGAGGCACCATCCTTCCCTTCCAAAAACCACCCTGCATGGTTTCATAGGCCAGTGGCTGTTAGATGGAAAGGCCAAAGTGATTCCAGCAGTCTTGCAAGGCCCCAAATGGAAGGGGAATTTGTGCTTACCAGCAGAGCAGCTGTGAATAATGGAATACTCCATGCAAAAACCTCTCCTATTTATTCTTGAAGTCTAATGAACACATTCCACATGCAGCTGGCAGCTCACAAAAGCCCCTTAGTGATCACTCTTCTGCTTCTTGTTCCACAAAACACTTGAATTGCTCACATAGAAATGTATTTTTTATGGAATATGTTCTTTATCCTATTTCGAGTCTGATACTTTTGCATGCATAAAATTCGATCGGATCACATCACTGGCTGTGAAAAATGGAGCCTTTATTTCAGGTTTCTCCCAATAGATATTCCATGTAATCATGGCCTATGCAGATGCACCAGTGTAGCTACACATAGGGACAGACTGTCAGAGGCAGACAGCTGTTACCTACCAGTGACACTAAATCAGGAGTCAGAAACCATGGCAAGAGCTTATAGAGGAGTATGTCAGCTCAATTAACAGAATAGCAAAGAAATACACAGAGAAAACAGTCACAGCTACTCCTGCACAGCTGGATATGGTATGTTTGTTTGCATCTTAACCTGCAGAAAACTAAGAATCTTGCATCTTAAATCCTTTCTTATACTATGAAGGCAGGAAAGGGATGCTCCACTGAATGTGTTGCTCCCATGATTTACCTTGCAAGACAGAAAATTCCCTGTCTTGCTAAAGAAATCTGAAGGTTCATCGTATCATAGAGAGGTTTGGGTTGGAAGGGACCTTAAAGATCATTTAGCTCCAATCTCCCTGCTATGGGCAGGGATGCCACCCATGAGATAAGGCTGCTCAGGGCCACATCCAGCCTGGTCCTGAACACTTCCAGGGATGGAGCATCCCAGTATGACTAACGTTTATTGACAAACAATGTTATACTTCCTAAGTATCAATTTTATTTTTTTCTGAAAAGAAAGAACAGTAAAGGATATCTCTGTGGTTTTCCCCCTCCTATTGCTGACCTGAACTCTCCATTCACCCAAGAAACAGAGGAAACTGATGCAGTTCTATGACAACCTGAATCATGTTGTTCTCAATTATCACAGACTGGATCACAAACAATAGTGCTGCTCACCCTCAATGCTTCACTGAAGCGCTTGAAGTTAGTCAGGGGCACCTGGGACCAGAAACAATAACCCCTGCCACATCTGGAATGTTTGAGGTCTATTCAAAGAGACTTTGGCATATAACTCTCCCTCCAGGGAGAGTTTACTTTGCCAAACAGGTGAGGACAGCAAAATGGGCCCCACTATAAAATACTTGATAGCAGCAGAATCAGTGTTAATGGGACTTGGCAGAACATACGCAATTTTATGAAGTTCCACACTGAAAACAACAAAAGCTACCATTACACACTAAAGCTAATTTTAATTTTCTTCCTCTCCAGAGCTAAGTGGTATCTTTCTGCTAAAAAGATCCTTCACATAGATAAAGCAAGAAAGTCAGCAGACCTTCACAAATTAGAGCCCTAGTCTTTCTGTGACTTTCCATCCACTAACTGGATTCATACTGCTTTGAAAGTGTCAGAGGTCCTTTCACAAAATGAAGCAGAAGTCTCATTGAGATCTTGCTTTGGCTGAAAAATTGCAGGACTACAAAGAAGGATATCACAACTCCTAACTCTTTTTAATCCATTCCAGGAGGCCCATACCTGAGGTAGAAGCACAGCTGCTTCTTTGTTGTGTCACTCTGAAAATATACAATTGATTTCTTTAGAAATAAAAACAAAAACCCCCATCCAAAACTAGGAGACCATCCAGTCACCCTAAGTCAGAGATGAAAACCACATCAAATAGGCCTGAAATATTTTTTGATAAGCACTCAGTCTGAGCCCTGAAATCTTTAAAAAGTTTTCAACAAAAAGTTATTTAGCCATCACTTATAGAACAATCTAAAAATATACTTTTCTGGAGCAGCAACATAATTTATAAACTATAAACCTAAAAAAATGACATTGTAAATAACCTCTAATTTTCAAGCAGCAGTGAGACTGCAGTGTCTGTTCTGTGATAATTGAATTCAGCAGAAAACAGACATTTCACAAAAATGCAGAATTTCTTACACAATCCAAAGTGAAGAGCAGGCTGCCCACAATCCATTTACCTGTTAAACCAGTCATCTGTATAGCGGGGATAGGGGTAGGGATCATTGCTGCTGAAGTCATAGCTGGCTTTGGCATTCTACAAAACACAAGGAACACAGAAAATCAGCAGAAGAACAGACATGAAGTGAAACACAAATTGAATGAAAAGCTGAGAATCAATAGCAAACTTCATTCTGGGAGATGTATCTGGACAGAAACCAGTCCCTACAGTGCTGTGGCATTTCCCATTTTCCACACCAGCAAGCCTAGGGAACAATGCTTTCTGGCATGCAAAGCCTCCTGTAGACAAGCATGGTCAATTGTGAGATGGTGTGAGAGATCAGGTTACTACTGGGCATCAACATCAACACTTACATGAGTATTCAGGTATTAAACTACTTGCTGTGGCAAAGCAAAGGTTAAATCCCATTTTCCAAATGGTGGTGGAAGTGACAAGACACCTGGGTCTTCCAGAAAAGAAGTATTCTTGAAAACCTCCTTTGTGACACTACAACAGTAAGATTTCTAAAAGCATTTCAATGCCTAAGAATGTACATCTCTCAAAATTCAACTGTGAAAACTGCATTAATGGCCAGCACATATACCCGAAAATCTCTTTGCATATTTTCTCATTCCTTTGTCTGAACAGCTTCACAAATGTGGCTTTCAGGCACTTCTCAAAATGTCATCCCATGTGTCTGCTTTCTATATAAATCTAATTTATTCCTGACTTGTCCTATCAGCAGTTAAAGACACTCAGCAACTTTTTCATATGAAGCAAATAGAAAGTTTCAGAAAGTGAAGTGCCATCTCCTTTTTTCTCTCTTAATGAAAAAATAACGGGTGTCTGAAAATTAGGCTTTTAAAAATATTTAGCAGTTTCCTCTCAAGTGTATGTTCACTGAGTTTATGTTTTAATAATCATCATACTCAAGAAACTGAATTATGTTAATTCTCAATTAATGTGTACTTGTATTCCATTTAAAATTTGGCTGAGCATGCTATTGAAGATAATTTGAGATTTTTGCATGAATAGCTTTGCTCCTAAAAACATTCCCTTTCATCTGAATTTCAGTTCCTGATATACAGGAATAGACAGCCCATTGGTAGTGCCCAAGTTTTGGATTCAAACCCTTAAACTCCCAAAAACTTGTTCCAGGATGAAATGAGGATAACATTGCCTCTGATACTTAGAGGGCAAAACTGTCTTTCAAGTTATTGTACAGTGGCATTTTTTGGGTGGTCACTTCAAAGCCTGGTTGCTTATATACAGCACAGACAGTAAATATTTTGCAGCATTTGAATGGAACAGAGATTTTCAGAGTGGCTCTCAAATGACTTAATGCTGTCTTCCAGCTCAGAGATTAATTTCTTCTTGAGATCCTTACAGATCTGTCCATATCTCCACGCTAAGGCCCTGATTTTTGGGCTGAAGATGCCTTCCAGTCATGTCAGCTATAGCTGCAAATTCTCAGTGCTTCTAAGTCTTTGTGCCCAAGTGTCTGGGTAATTTGCTTATTTTAATTACCCCAACTGCTTATACAGCACTTTCAATGGCAGAGGTTTGCATGAGCTAAGAGTAAACAGAACATCACTTTTCAGCCAGGGAAAAAAGGGGAATTTGACATTTGTCTATAATTCATGACTAGTACTGAGAAGATGGACAAGCAGTTATTTTTTACTACTTCTCATAATTTAAGAAATTTACATTACTGAGGGGGAGATTTAAAAACATCAGAAAACAAGTACTTTTCCACAGAACATTTAATGAATTACAAAATTCACTGTCATAGATATCACACAGACATACTGCCAACTTCATATTCACTCAGAACTTCTGCTTCCGCTCTAAAAATATTGTACAAATGAACATCTACACTCAGTCATGTGTCAACTGTGTTTTATTTTCCCATTTAGTAGAAATGCACTCCCACTTGCATACTCTAAGCTCAAAGGGGGTCTGGTAAGGTTGACTTTTCAGGACATCATCAAATATGCAAGCACCTTGTAGCAACCACTCTTGACTCTAGAATTCCCCTGTGCATAAATTAAGGCTGAAAAGCCCTTGTAGCTGTGCTGGTGTATCACTCATGTTCATAGCAGTAACAGACAAAGGGATTCCAGCCTGAACGATTCAGACACCCTACAGCAAACTGCAGCCCTACTGCAGACCCCAGGTAAGGCAGCTTATGGAAAGATACCTTTAGGCAGGCCATCAACCAAGTTGTTTAGCCAGATCATTGAGCTCTCATTTGCTTCATTTTGGATCACAGCACTCACAGGAAAAAGATAACTAATGGAGGGAGAACCATCAACAAAGGGCAAAATTAAGAAGTCTTGGAAAGAAAACAACTGCTAACTGAGCAATTTATCTTCATTAGGGTCTTTGAGGAAAGACAGTGAGTTTCAGCATTGTGAAGGAGTATTTCACACACTATGGAAGCAGTGAAATGGATAATGAAACAGCAGAGAGAAATACAAATGGACTGCTTCAAGTTCCTAATTTAAAGATTAAATCCACAAATACCTAAGCCTCAGCTTTTGTTAATTATTTTTAAGCAAAACTAAGAAATTAAACAATTTTAGAATTGTACCACAAAGGGAACTGCTTGAGTGGACAGTTTAAATATTTCATTTTGTGTTTTGCGAAGTGAATATTAAAATCTGTGTTTTGCCGTTGTCCTCCATAGGCTGGAGTCCCCAGTGGGCAGCAAGAAGGAGTTTATTGCTAACATGGAGAATTAATTAGCATAGGAATCTGTGAGGTTGCAATCAAAACCAGTGCAGATGAGGATCCACAATAGCATGCTGAAATGGGAAGACTTTACTTTTCCACTCTGGTGATTCAGTGCCCTGTTTTCTTGCCAAACTAGTCTACTGGCAGTTCCTTCTCTTAGACTTGAAGTGTTTACCACTTGATTTTCAATATCTAAGGTAGTTCCCTGGTTTCCAGCCTTGGGGAGAACTTGAGCCTCCAACCTCAAGCACTGGTCTGGCCTTAGACCAGTCAATGGCACTGGGTGTTACAATGAGGTGAATCTAATCCCTCATGTTCAATCAAAATCAGTTCATTGCTGCAGAGTGATTTGATGTTTATCAGTCACTATCTATACACAACTACATATAAATATTATCTATTATATAATAAAAATGCTATTACAGAGAGGAATGGTATTGCTCTTGAAGGAATATCTCTGTTTTTGCTTTCTAGCCTCTACACCAAACAAAATACTAACAGAAGAGTATCAGATCTAAGGATGAGACCCTTTCAATAATTTATTAAGTAATGGCTTGTATACCATGACAGAAATAGATTACTTTTGCCTCTATATAAAATTCTGCTTTCCTTAAAAATAACCTTAGACTAAAATTTCCCAAAGAATTGTCTTGTACCTTTTCAAACACATACAGTAAAATCATCTGTGCAAAAAATTCATAATGCATAATATGACACTAACAATAAATCAGTTGTCCCATGAGTTGTTCAGCACTGTAATAAAATTATGTACCTTGAATAATGTAGTAAGCCCATAAATTTTTGTCTTACTTCAAAAGCTTCTGCAGCATAATTCACATACACTTTCCTTTTTCTCTGTAAGTCAAGAAATATGCCTATGCTCACATGCTAGTGCAGGAGACAAAGCCACATCCCACTGGTCACAGGCTGATTCTATTAATGACATTAAAGTCCTGTACTAGATCTGAGGCAGCAAGATACCTTTTTTTTTGTTTGATTTCTTTACTGATCCAAAGAAAAAGCAAAGCCATGAAGTCCAATTACAACATAAAACATCTCAGGGAAACTGTATTAAAGTAAGTCTGAAGATCATGTGGTGGCAAAACGAAATTCAGTTTTGTACACACAGGCTTAAATAAATGGAATATGCTCACCAAAAGGTGAAAGAGGAGACAACATATTTAACCTAGGAGAGATGCTGCAAGGCTAAAAGATCATTAACAAAAAACCAGAGACACTGCTGCTAAGTCAGCCATTGTACAATAAGCCCTCTCCTCTCTGCCATGGGAAGCACACTTTTATTTTGGTTTGGTTTGTGGGGATTTTAAAATGGAAATGAAAAAAGCTCTGTAACTTTTTAAATGCCTCTGCCTCTTATGAACTAATGTACATGTCCTATATTTCTATCCAGCAAATTCAGTGCTGTTTTGAAGACCATGTAAACACCAAGAATATATCCACAAAGTAATGGGTTTTGTTCAAAGATATTAATCTTAAAGAGTAAATTCACAACTGGTGACATTTGCCATGTCTCCCCAGAAACTGCAGCCTTTTACCCACTTCTTATGGGTACATCACGAAAGTAAAAATACTGAGCCAGACAACACAAGCCAGATATTGAATAAGACAGCAACACACTTCTCTGCTGTTCTTTTCAAAACAGCCACAGAATAATAAATCAGAACATCATTTGAAATTGATGGGAGTTGTGTCGGGTCCAGAATAGTATCTGAGGTGCCTGTAAGCGCTCCTGGTATTCCAGTTCCAGTTATTCAGTACAGGCTCTACTCGGCCACAGCATGAGCAAGTAAAGAGCTCACCACAACAGTGATTTCATTTTGTAGTTATTTCTGAAAAAACCTTCAATTTCCTCAACAATCACCAAGCATCTGGGTTAGGCCAAAGGAAAAACTAGGGCAATTATAGTCAAAAGAAGATAAACCAACTGCAAACAAGTTTCTACTGTTTCATTTACAACAGTTAAAATCGTTGAGCTTATAAAATGTAAGAATTCTAATAATCCGGCTTCAGAGTTTATAGGAAGACAAGTTGGCTGTCCCCCACTTCTTATCTAACAACATACTTTGCAAAGCTGAAAGTTTTTCAGTTCTTAGGTTTAAAAGCAAACAAACAAAAAGGCAGTTGAAAAAAAACATGGAGTCTCACTTTAGCATTTGCATTTATCTTCATTAAGGTAGCATTATTTTTAAAGTTGCAGTTATGAAGACAAATAGCTTTGCTGAGGTCATATCACATTGTATTCTTTTTCTGTATTAAACAGATTTCTTTGTCAAGTAACTGATGATCCTTTCTACATATCACTTAGCACTAAAATGTCACACAATCACTTATTTTACTTTTACCAAAATAATGGCCTTCCTATTTCCCCTGCCGACAAAATGAGAAAACCAGCATTAGTTCCACTACTGGCTGATGCTACCCAGCATGTGAGCATCTTTAAAAAAAGGAGTGGAGTAAACACACTTTTTATTTCACACAGGGTAAAGCAAACAGGCAGTACAGCAGTGCTACAGATCTACCACCCAGGAAGATCTAAGCACAGCTATTTCCCAGCTCTGAAGAACTGGAAACAAATCAGAAATTAATTCTTAGGTACCAAGATTGTCAGGTGTTCTCCCAATCAACAAAATGAAAGTCCAAATGTATCCAGCTAATTGCCATCTAACCCTGTGGCTGTTTGCTAATGCTTAGCTCAGACATGTATAGTCAAACAGGACCAAAAAAATGGGAATCACAAAGACTCAGAGAAAATGTTACATTGGGCAGAATTTTTAAGAGGTAGAGAATTTTTGCAATCAATTTTTAAAAATAAAACCAGCTTATTGAAATACCCTCCATTACCTTCCCCTGCATCTTTACCTGACATAGGGAAAAAAAAAAAGAAATTGAGGCAGACATGAGACTTTACTAAAAAAGAAGCAGCCAAATTAATTTCTGTTTATAATAAAAACACTGCTTCATTATTCACCTCTTGGCATCCTTAGCCTGCTCCACAATTTTCAGGTTGATGGGGAAAAAACCTGAAGCACATCACCAGTTGTTAATTGCTCAGAGCCAGAGCTCTGAAGGTAAAAGCAAGTTAACATACAGAACTGAAACCTATTTCTGCTCAGCCAAACATTCCTTAATTTTCAGAGGGGGTGCACAAAAACCTTTAAGCTGTACCTACAACACACAAAGGAGGTATGTTCATAGGGAGTCATAAGGCCAAGGCAATAAAATTAGTAAAATAAAAATAAATTAGGCAACTAGTTGCTGTTAAAGATTTTCAGGGCAAGTAGCAAATTTAAAGCCTTGGGTTATAGAGTGAACTCCTTGGTTTCTTTAATTCAGGGGGAAATTAAAAGGAGGGGGAAAAGGGCAAATAAATTGTTAGAGACATGAGTCTTTGGATTATTTTAATAGGAAATACAAATTGTGCAATGACTTCTACAGAAAAATACTCTGAACACACTTTTCATCTAGTTTTAGCATTCCATTTTATTAAAAACCTGGCCCACATTCCTCTTCCAATGGATAGTTTTCCTCTTCAGATACTTTGATTATGCATTAGTTTGACCTACTGAAGTTGAAAAAGTAATAGAGGTATAAAGCTGGCAGCAGAGAAATGAGGTCCAACTCCATTATTCTTAGTTGTGTCCCTGTAAGTAATAGCTGACAAGCCCATCGCTACATCAAATATGTGCTTGCTGGGCACTGAGCTGCAGTAAAGGTTGTGTTTGCAATGTTTTGATGGCAGCCAGCACTTAGAACCTCTTGGAAGGATAAGCAGGAAGGGATGGGGAGCTTAACCATCTTGCTCCTGCCCATGAGCCCAACATCTAGCAAAATCTGCCATGGATTCTTCTCATCAAACATAGCAAGATCCAGATCACACCCAGCACCAAGGTCTCTTAAGCAGCATGTGGGGGATTAGGGAGATTTTTTTTTTCATCACTGTAAGAAAACCTATAGCTCAGAGGCTGCAATACAAACTCAGCAGTCCTTCAAGTCAAGTAATTTAGCATGACATGGTCTGGCAAGAAGTGGTCACTTATGCTGGGAGAGCCAACCTTTCCCTGCTGCAGTGTGTGATCAGCAGGCACTGACAGCCACATTGCAGAGTCCAAAAAAACTGACAATTATCAGCAATGCTCACTGAAAAATGCAGCATTACTGGACTTGTGGTTGCAAGGGCACTCAGAAAATAAATATGGCAGGTTGTTAAAGATGACCACTTATAGAGGCTACCAACCTATTGTTACAGAATGGCCAAACTGGAGCTTTGCAAAGAGGGAAATCAAAGCGGCTTAGGTGGTTTGGGGGGATGACTTACAACAGAGAGACCTGGTCCGTGTGGGTTATGGAGAGGGGAGGACAGGGAAAGCTAGTCTGGTGATGCAGAGGAACTGAAAGTGAAAGCAGACAGGACAGAAAACTGGTTGGATATTTTCCTTCTCATGAAAGGCTTCTCAGCTGACAAGAAACTGTTAACAACCACACAGCTGGTGTTTCACTAAATTGCATGAATATGTGTCTTAGGGTGATGTTATGATGCTTGTATCCCCATTTGTGTGTTCTGTTTATGCTGGATATTATGTTCTGTGCCTTCAAGACTGGCTCTGGAGAGTGAAAGTTTTGTTTTGGTTTCTTATCAGCCTGCTCCCCCATGGCTGGCAGGACACAGAGAGGGGCAGTACATAGTGCCTCTTTTGCTTTTTGCTTTGCTCTTGCTTCTGCTTCGCTCCGGCTTTGCTCTTGCTTTTTGCTTCTGCTCATTAGTTAGTTTAGCTAAGCAGTCTGAATTTTCCCTGGACTGTTTTTCTTTTGCTTTCTTGGAACCACTCGAGCCTGCTCTGGACTGCTCTGACGTGGGAAACACCAAGAGTTTGCACCTTGTGGCCTGCAGCAGCTGCCCCCACCACCGGGTGGACTGATAACAGAGATACCACCCCCAAGAGAGACTTTCTGAATTTGTCATCTTTTTCAGAGTAATGAAAAAGTTTTGTCATCTGATATTGTTCATTTTGTGTGTTGGGGAGTGCTGTGCCTGTTAAATAAACAGGTTCTTTCCACTTCTCTCCAAGGAATCTTTCCCGAATCAGTTGGGGGGAGGTGCCGTGTGGGTGGGCTTTCTGGAGGGGCCCCCTTTTGGAGGTTTCCTCCCAAATTTGCCCTAAACCAGGACAATATGGAAGATGAATGAAGACATAAAAGTGACATTGTAGATGAAGCAAAAGGAGGTGAAAATTTCAAAGAAGAGACTCGAAAAACATAATGCAAATGATTAGCTGCATTTCTTTTGTCACAAAAAGCAAACACAGGTTGATGTACAATCCTTAGAGTTAGAAGGTTTTGAAGACCTATTGTGTGTTATTTCAGTTTTAAGCTGACCTCATTAGTATCCCAGGGAAGAATTATAATGTGACTTAACACCTGTCAAGACATATTCGGCTCTCAGGAATTTTAATGCACCAATTTACATTTTCTGGCATTAAAGTTTGCATTGCTCATTCCATGTGGAAATAGTACATGATCATTCCAGGTTCTTCTGTTAAAGATTAGTATATTTGATCATAGCTAATGTATTCACAGCAATTTGCTGGATGTTAAAATTTAAAAAGTGTCCTAGACATCATTAGATGACTGAGAGAAAGATCCTCAACTACATCTGTCAGACACAGTATCATGGTTGACTAATCCTGCAAATGAGTTAAGTGCCACTGAATTAAAGTGATTTCGTTTCTCATACGAAGGAATTCTAAAAATCATCTGCTAGCATTGAAATGATGAAGTCCTTGAACACAGCACAGTCTTCATCCTCATCTTTGTACATATTCAAAGATTCACCTCATTTAACAAAAATCAGAAAACTATTTGTCTATTACCGCGACCTGTGTGGGTCGCAGTTGGTGAGAGAGAGACGGTGAATCTTGTATCTTGATCAGAAGGCTGAATTTATTAATATATGATATAATACATTATAATTATACTAAAAAGAATATAGAGAGAGGTTTGCAGAGCAGCTAGCTAAGCTGAGAAGAGATAGAAAAGAACCCACAACAAAGTTGTGGCCAAGGACTCAGTCCCCTGGCCTGAACTGGTGATTGGCTCTTAATTATAAACATAGAAAATGAGCCAATCAAGGTGAATCCTATTGCATTCCACAGCAGCTGATAATAATTGTTTACCTTCTCTTCGGGGGCCTCTGGCTCCCGAAGACACAGAAATATGAAAGGAAGGATTTCTGTGGAGAAATGTCTGCGACATCTCACCTTTCTAAATTGTATAAAATAAAAGAAAAATGCTGATGTGGAATGAACAGGAAATTCCTTCACCTATAAAATATAGAAGACTAATAAATCACTAAAACAATCCTACAATATAAGAAAATTGCAAGAAACAATGCAAAGAGAATTCAAGTCCATGCAGCTGAGTTTCAGGAACAGTCCAAGAGCTGAAGTTGGTTCCCTTGGAATATCTGAGAGTCCTTAGAGTCCTTTTTGTCCTGAAACAGCTTGCTGCAAAAGGAATCCCATCAATAGGTATCAAAAAACCATTTACAGTCATAATACAATTTGAAACAATTTGAAACAACTTGAACAATTTTGAAATGTCCTTTCTGGCCTTTCAGTGCTTCAGAGCTGCTGCCCTCTTTTTTTTTTTTTTTTTTTTTTTTTTTTTTTTTTTTTTTTTTTTGATCGAAAAGCAAAAGAGCAGCAGTCGAGCAGAGCAATGCCAGAGAAGGAAAGGCCCTGGGGGCCCTGGCCCATACTGGACCAGGAACCCCAAAACTGGCTCACACAGGGGGACCCGGACCGGTAGGACAAACCAGAACCCCTAGAAACACAAGGAGGCCAAATGATGGCCCTGGCCCAGGAACCTCCTGAGCCAAATGGCCCAGGCCAAACCCATAAGGAAGGCTGTGCATTCCCGCAGGCCTGAACCTTGTTGCTAGCACAATGGCAGCACGGGTAGTGAGACGCTTCCTTTCCCCTAAACCACTGAGGCATGCCAGCAGCAGGGAAATAGAAGCTGCCCCGAGAATCTTCATCTCGGGTCTGGGAATGTTTGTTTCCCACAGCATCACGGCACCACCCCCACTGGGCTGGGGACCAAAGGCAAAACTTTCGGGAGCCCCCTCCCCCTCGCCGCTAGGGCACAAGAGGGGCGGCGGCCTCCATGGGACAATCCCCGAAAAACCACCCCCCAAACCGCCGAGCTTGAAAGCCGGCAGCCGGACTGCCACAACAGTGAGCTGGCGGGCAGCCCCTGCTCCACTGAAGGAGAGACCAGCCTCCAGGGCGGCTGCTGGGACGTCCGGTGGAAGCAGCGGGGACGGAGCCGGAACCGGGGAGGGAGCCGGAACCGGGGGGGGAACCGCGCTGAGCGTGGGATCAGCCGCGGGCTGCTTCGAGGGTCCCGCAGGTTCAACTCCGTTTTCTGCTGCTGACTCCGGGGTCCGCTGCGGAGGCGCAGTTGCAGTCGCCGTCGCAGTGCAAACAGGCAGCAGCGGAGCTGGGAGAGACAGCGGAGCGTCGCCGTTGCTTAGCAACAGGTCAATCGACGGAAGTGCTGTCTCTTCGGCCTTCTCCGACGCAGGCTCTTGCGGGGGCAGGGAGGCCGGTGAAACCACGGGCGGGACCTCCTGGAGAGGCGGAGACGGGATCTCCTGGAGTGACGGCTCTAGCAGGGCCGTGGAGGAAACCTCGGAGACCGGTGCCGCCCCCGTTTCTGAAGGCGGAGTCTGAGAGGCTGGCGCTGGCTTGAGCGGCCGCTCCCATCCCCCCGGAGAGAGAGAAGGGGGGGAAGGAGAACACTCCATCTGAGCATGCTCCGGAGCAAGAGTAAAAAAAACTTCTTCGCGCCGCGAAGTTTCAGCCCCCCCCGCCGCGAAGCAGGGGGGGGGAAAAAGCCCAAAGTCGTCACCCACGGGGTCTTCTGCCAAGGGTGGTGGAAACGGAGCTTGGCCATAACAGTTAGATATCCATTGAAAACAAGCTGCTCTGCGTTTCAAGACAGGGAAAAGCTTTATAAATGCTGGGTAGATGGAAGGCAACACGCGTCCCTCCAGGTAGACGCACTGGATAATCGAGTCCATGCACTCCCAGACAAAAACATCCAAAGCATACAGAATATCAGCAAAGAACCCAAAAAGCTTTGCCCATCGAAAGAACCCATAGATATCTGTTTTTGACAAAAAGCAACCATCTTCTCTGCACCAATAGTTCCAGAGGGCAATAAGCTTTTCCTCTGAAGAGGAGAATTGAATCTCTTCTGGCAAGGCATGGGTCTGCCATACGAACAGCCACAAGCTACGAAGGGCTGGTTCATCAGGGATAGAAAAGTGAACAGTACCTTTTGAAAGAGTCCAGCTTGCTCTGGCCAGCTCCACAGGTCTGCTGCTCTTTTCCATCATCTTTCCTGATGATTTTCCAGAAGAAAGATTCTCTTGTGGTCAGCCTTGGCTGTGAACTCTGTCCAAATCAGGATCTTCGGTTCTTTAGCTCCTGGCTTGAATCCACTTTCTGAGGTCACTTCAAAGCAACCCTCAAATGCTACACATACAGGATTTTTACCCAGTGCAGCAATTTTGCTCCTCTGGTCTTATCAGATTAATTTTTGCTCTTACACGAGGGGTCACCAGATATTACCGCGACCTGTGTGGGTCGCAGTTGGTGAGAGAGAGACGGTGAATCTTGTATCTTGATCAGAAGGCTGAATTTATTAATATATGATATAATACATTATAATTATACTAAAAAGAATATAGAGAGAGGTTTGCAGAGCAGCTAGCTAAGCTGAGAAGAGATAGAAAAGAACCCACAACAAAGTTGTGGCCAAGGACTCAGTCCCCTGGCCTGAACTGGTGATTGGCTCTTAATTATAAACATAGAAAATGAGCCAATCAAGGTGAATCCTATTGCATTCCACAGCAGCTGATAATAATTGTTTACCTTCTCTTCGGGGGCCTCTGGCTCCCGAAGACACAGAAATATGAAAGGAAGGATTTCTGTGGAGAAATGTCTGCGACAATTTGTCTGAAAAGCATTTCCAAACATTCCCAATCTGCATCAATGATTACAAGTAAGGACAGCACAGGGAACGTGTGACTGAGGTATCCTCTACCATACACATTTAAGTTTCACCAAAAAAATAGCTATACAGTACTGGAAGTAGCCAAAGTTTCATCAAATACAAGCTCCCATTCCACAGGAAAACATGCTATCCCAGGCAGTTATGTTTCCTACGCCCTTGGTGTCTTTATTTGCTCTGCTGAAGTCTATGCCTCTCACTGCTATGCTTAAAAAATAAAGGCAATGCACAGTAGAACAAACTGCAATTTACATGATCTGTCAAATTGCTGATTTTAACACAAAAACTACCATTGACTTCAATATGGCCAGCATTTTATAAGACACTGTGCACTGCTATTCTGTTCTCTGGTAAGAGATGTTCATTAAGCATATTGCTTTCTGGAAAGAAACAGAAATTGTGAACATTATACTTAAATCAAAGCAATCTGAAATAAGGCAGGGGTTTAAAAATATCTTAACTACCTACATAGCTGCCAAGAAATAAAATATTAACATGAAGAACATAAATGTAAATAAATAAAATCAAACAATGCAAAGCAAATAACCATGGCAAGATGAAGTGCCTGTAGGCATGATATTTTCTGAAAAATCCTTTCCTTAGGATTTTTTCTCCTGAGAAGCTGAGAGGCCTCAGGAACAAAATGTAAACAATGATTATCTGCAGCTGTGGAATGCAACAGGTGGATCTGTGATTGGTCTCATGTGGTTGTTTCTAATTAATGGCCAATCACAGTCCACCTGTCCAGATTGTCTCGGTCAGTCACAAGCCTTTGTTATAATTCTTCTTTTTCTACTCTTAGCTAGCCTTATGATGAAATATTTTCTTCTATTCTTTTAGTATAGTTTTAATATAATATATATCATAAAATAATAAATCAAGCCTTCTGAAACATGGAGTCAGCATTCTCATCTCTTCTCTCATCCTAAGACCGCCACGAACACTACCACAAGTGCCAGGATGGAAAAGACTGAATTCATTTCAAATTAACCAAATTTACAGGTACAGTGAAGGAGAGGTGTTTAAAGTATTGGTGAATATCTGTAGCTTTATTTACTGTATCTAGGCCATTTTGATTTCAAAAAAAGGGCACTACTTGTAAATTCCAGGTCTCCTGCACTCTTTTACTTTGCAAGACTGGCTTATCCAGATGGTATTGGGGAAGATGAAACAGGAAAGCATCATAAATATGATTGCCTGGCAAAAGATTTTGAGAATATAGAAACTATAAGCGAGACTGAAATGAAAGCAAGCTTTGAGATACCTTAGTTACGGAACAACTGGAAACAATGGTGTGGCCGGCTGAAAGTAATCCCCTTTTGATGAAACAATACCCTCTGCCTGCAGACAGGTCCAAGGGTCAGAGCAGACCCTAGTAGCTTAGCAGAAGGGGTCCAAAGAGTAGTTTTTAGGGTTTAAAATGAAACACAGTATGATAATGTAGTGATTCTTATAAGCAGTATGTAAATGCTATAGGATTTGTATATTGTACTAGATTGGTTAGTGAGAATTAGAATATTCAACACAGAAGAAGATTTATTGTATTGTAATGGGAACCTCTCTCTCTTACCCTTTTGCTCTTTTATGCTTTTGCTTTCTTGCCCTTTTACGCTCTTACCCCCTCATGCCCTCTTATCCCTCTCTTCTCTCAGGCCTGCTCCGAGCAGCGGCTGGCAGCTCCCAGCAGGGCCCTGCACCCAGGCCCTTTGCAATAAACTACAAGTTCCATGACCTGGCTTCAGAGATCTCTCCTCTCCATCCTTCCCAACCATCCTACCCCGCGATGCTCCTACAAGAGGACTTGGCCAAAGCTCTCCTTTTAAAAGTTGAAAGTCCAGTAATTAAAAGTGGGGTTGTGACTTTCCTTGTCAAAATCACCACTGGGCCCAAAAAACTCTCCCTAAACCCCATCAAATTTTGATGAAGCTTTGTGAGGGAACAGTGCTCCACATGCACCATCTAATTCAGACTTCCCTGGTGATACCTTGGTAACCAAAAATAACTACAGCATGAATTTTAACTAAGTTGCATCTAAATGTTTGTGGATATTCAGGGATTTCCACACCGATTAGGGTCTTAAAAAATATCAGCAGCTAAATAACTATTCTTTGAGAAACAGAAAATAAAGGCTTTCAAATGGAAAAATCTTTAAAAATTGTTTGGGCCATTTTCAATGCAAAATGTACTACTTTCATTTTAGGGAAAGGAAACCTCTTATTTTCAATTTGTTGAACTTGACTTTAAAATTACGTGGTGTTCACTGCCTCCAGGGACCATGTGACTGACCCTCTTCTCCCAAGTGCACCAAGCACCAGAGTGGGATTTGATTGCTGCTCTTTTAATTCAGCACATTCTGTCAAATATTTAAAATTAGGTTGAACTGATTCAAAATAAAAATATTTCACTTTCAGTTTCCCATGGACACTTTAATTTTATAAAAAGGCTTACTTGGAGAAACCCTAGAGAGAGACACAAGCCAATTCCAAAAACATCAGCTAGAACTGATGCAGAAATGTCATCTGCTCTTTCATCCTTGTGCATTTCTCATTTCAACAATCTTCATTTACTTTCCCTAGATGATGCTTTAAGTGAAAATTAATACTAGTGCTTTATGATTAAAGTGATTAGCCACCTTATACTTTCTCAGTGTGCAACTGATTAAGTGCATTGGTTATAGAGAAAAATAAACACTGCAGACAATGAGTGCTTGTTAGCTTGCACAGTATGTATCTTTGGCACCATCTCACATTGCTTGCACACCAGGCATGTATTTAACTTGAAAATTATCCCTTTCAGGTGGTTCTAATATAGAATAAAGCAGGAAACTTTTTGGAGCATACATTGATCAGAAAATAATAATGGTCAAATGCAACTACAATACGTGAGTACTTTTTGATTCCAAAGAACAGTGTTTTGAGGCTATTTTATAGCCAGCATAAATCAGTGCATCCCCCTGGAGAGACCAACATCAGTGGCATGGTGCCGACACCAGCTGCATGGATGGTACTAATCACAAAGCCCCAGGTCTTGTCAAGCATTCAGGGTCCAGATCTCTAAAAATGGGCTTCAGCAAAGCAATTCACATAACAACTTTCAGCTGCAAACACAGCTCTGTGACACAAATCATCTCCCCTGAGGGCAATCACATCTCCCTCACAAGTCACAGCCTCTTTTGCAGAAAAAGCCTCTTTCTGTGCCCTCTGGCCACATGAAATAATCCAGAGGAGAAACAGCCTTTATGATAAAGCCCCGATCTTGGCCCTATCAACCGAGTGAAGCAAGACGGTCCGGGAACTCAGTCCCTCTGGGAGACAGTGTCGGAATACCCAGTGAGCTCGCGGCCACCACAGGCTACCCTTAGCAACCTCAGTGATTGTCAGCTCTTTAGTGATTACCAGCTTTCTTAGGATTTCAACTCTTTGCTTGATCGCTAGGGCGTCTTGGCTGAGGCCAAAGCAGATGCAAGAGAGGAGAAGGAGAAGTCCTGGTGGTTCCACAGCGATGGTTTATTGGGGAGTCTGTGAAGGGTTCCAGCGACAGTTCTTCTTCTGTCAAATGGGCTAAAACAGCCCCTTTTTATAGGGTATAGGGGGATCCAAACTTGTCCAATAGTAGGGGTCAGGGAGAAGTGGCCTATGAGGTTACATAGATAAGCTTTGGGGCGAGGGGTCAAAGACAGGAGCTTATTTTGCTGTCTCATTATGACTCAGCAGTTCCTACTGTTAAGTCTCAATCCTCCATGGAGCTCTCACCAACTCCATAGTTCTTCTACAAGCCTTTACATTCTTTCTGCTGTTCCATCTTTTTGATTAAGTGGAAAGCTAGAGATTACTATTACAGAAACTTTTTTACCTTTCATTAAGAAAGGTAAAAATGTCAGGAAGACACTGACATCTCCTTTACACAGGCTTCTCTCCCCCATTGGCAGTGCTCATGTTAAGCAGCAATAAGGTACAGAGCAGAGGAACTGTACAGTCATCTTATTTAGACTTCAATATACAAGCACCAATAACATATCCCTTTAATAACAGTTACTGTTGGGAGCAGGCAAGGACTGTTTGTAGAAGCCCATTATGTTTTCCAAGATTTGAAGCATTTTCTGTATGTGACAAATTCAGGACACCCCTCCAGGTACACTGAGAACCTTATATGCCTGGCTGATATGATCAGAGAGGGCATCATCTCTTTTTTAGCCTTTATTATGTTCTGAGGAAAAAAACCAAAACAGATTGCACAGAGCATAGAAATGAGCCCAGAAGCTGATCCTGCACAGAATAACAGAAAAAAAAAATAGCTATGTCTGAAAGAGAATTTAATTATTTTCCCGGTAACTTCTAATTTTTTCTAGTGAAACTTTATTGTCATGCATGTCCTGAGTAATCATATCTAAATTCTAAAATAAGCCCCTGAGCTGCCAGACGCCACCTGAGCAGCATAAACAGCACAACAGAAGGCTACCAGTTTTGACTGCTAAGGCATCAGTCAGCCTCGCATTTTAACACTTGATCCACCCTTCCATCCTGGCAAAAGAGAGGCTTCATTCTGTCTCAGCAATTTCTTGAAGCAGATTGTGGCAGAAATTTCATTAACAGCCCTCATCCATCAGTGTTCTAACTGAATTTTCAGTGCTAGCAGAAGGATGTATTGTGAATTTATCCCAGGATTTGTTTGATCATTTTTAGGTTTTATGCTAGTGTTTATTTTAGAAAACCTATTAGCAAGACCCCAACTCCAAAGCAACACCAGAAAACCCAAAAGAAACCAACCAAGCTCAAATCTAATTAGTGATGTGCTGAAACAAGTTATTATATTTTTTTATAATAAATGCTTTTTTAACATTACAATTAAAAATAGATGCTAGCAATTACAGTCAGCACATAGAGTTTTCCCATAAAATACCTTTAATGTATCAGAAGTAAATGTTTATTGAAATGAAGTGTCTAGTGCATGTGCTTCATAGCCCTTTGAAATGCAGCAGGAAATGCAGTCTGTCTCAGAGTCTTTTGAAAATCATGCCACAGGAATCAGATTTCATAAAGTTGCCTGATACCATACACTAGGCCAGTAGGAACCTGACTCTCCCATGTTTACGATTCCTGAGGATTCCCTGGGTTCATATTAAGTGCAGAGACACTGGGAGCTTTTCAATCTCTTCAGAGTGTTTCCAACAAATTTTGCCCTGAGAAGGGACAACATTTTTCTCCCCACCAGTTACATGTGGACTCTACTGGACTCAGGAAAAAAATCAGCTGGGATTTAGGGGTGGGGGGGCGGTGGGTCACCAAGGCCAAAGCAGTGTGGATCAATAAAAGTTAGTGAAGCTTTGTCAGCTCTACAAAATTCCACAACTATGCCCTAGAGATTTTTACTGGAGATACTAATGGTTTGTACTGGTAAATCATTGTGCTCAGGCTCATGGCTACCAGAACAGTTTGCTGGTTCTTTTTGTGTTGTGCAGGGAGGCCAAATCATACTCAGAAATTCATGGTAATGAAGGAAAAACAGACTTTCTAAAAGTAAGAAGATGCTTTGTGCTGTTGCTATGCTTTGCTGTACATATTGCAGTGCAAAATTTATTGCCTGTATTATTTCTTATTCGTTTTGTGGCTGTAAAGACTATCCAATGGTGTTTTTGTTCCTCTAGCAAACAATGGCAAATGCAGCTCAGAACAGAAGTGGAACATTTCCCTGCTTCACTGCTTATGTGATAAGATAATTATTCCAAAAATATGCTCCCACTGTCAGCAAGGCAAGGGGAGCTGTTGCGGTATTGGCTGGAGATAAGTTATCAAAAGTGATGAGAGAAAGACTGCTTTCTGTTTGACAAAGCAGGAAGAGAAGATAGGTAAGGCAATCTGCTGTTCACATCTAAATGAGAAATTACAGATGACGGAAAACTTTGACTAACCCTGAGGTAAATCCAAAAGTCTTCCCTCATTCCTTACATATGGCCTTTCCTGTGTACAGTTTGAGTGACAGTGACAAGGACCTTAGAAGATAAGACTGCACCATAAGGACTTGTAGTACAGACAAGAAAAGAGAGGAGGTTTGGGCAAGGCCAGCAATGAACCACTGCTCAGGTTGATGCTTGTTTGTACATGTTACATCTGTGCAATTCTACAGAATTCAAAATCTTTTCAATTCCTATCTATTACTAAGAATTGCTGCTTGATTCTCATTGTACATTTATCAATACTTGGTAAAAATGTTACCTATTCACATAGTCACCTCCAGTTTTCCTACAGTGTTTTTCTTGTTCTCTCTCTCTCCCTAGGTTTGTTGAACCAAGCTTTCAGCTTCAGGCAGAGTTCAGACACTGAAACCAGCAATTTTTCATTCCTAGCCTGAGTCTCTTGGTGGGATCCTGATTTTTCTGAGTTCTGCTAATCAGGGACAAACCCACTTATAGGAGATTATCAGCTCCCCACTACTCTAAGTGGGAAAATGCTGCTACACTGACCTTCACCAGCAGGCAGAGGCCAAGGATAAAATACTGCAATAAAATCCTGGTATCAGAGAGAGCTTAGCTTATGTTTCTGTTTGTGGCAGAAGAAATCTCCATTTGCTTAGTTCTTTCTTTATGTTTGCTATGCCCATCCCCAAAAGCTGCTTTTTTTTCCCTTTTATTAGACATATCTCAGATGCAGCCCCTGTAACTTGACATTTCTTTCTCACTCAGATGCTGTATCTTGGAGAAATCAGTCCTGAAAATTGCTGGGTTTATATGTACATTATCATTTGAGAGAAAACCATGGTGTAGATTAGGCCCCAACTTTTTAATTATCAGTTCATAATGAAGGGCTCTCTTTGTGGTGAAAAAAATAGTTTCCTGAAGGTTTCCAAGGTTCCCTGCAGGGTTTCCAAGGCTTGGAAGAAAATACAGATCATTCGACAATGAGTGTCTCTGCATTCACAGTGTAGGATGGAAAATTCCAGCTTTGCCATAACTCCCTGATCCCAGAAAAGCAAGTAGATATACTGCAGCAAGCCAGGAGGCAATGGTGGGAGAGCAGTCCACCCACACAATGAGCAGGCACATGTCTTTCCATGTATATAAAGATCATTAAAACCAGAAATGGATGATTTAAGTAAATCTTAAAAAACTACAAAGAAAATATGGATGGAAGTGCACTCCAAGTGCTAGGTAGAAGTTCAACATCTTAAGAGAAAGTACCAAGTTTTCTTCCTCAGAAAGATCTTTTTCTTCCCTGACCCTGCATTTCATCTAAGTGCTAACCTCTATTAAACTATTCAAGAAAAAAAAACAGAAAGTCAAAATCATAAAAGCCAAATTAAAATGAGGAGCCAAGGACAAGGTTTTACATTTTGAAAATGCTCAACTGCCAAACCTACCACCTTTGAGAGACTTTCTAATTGCTCCCAATTTTCCAAGCAAGATGTACAGACACTGCCAGGGTATGCAGCAGGCTTTAATACAATTGAGAAGCTTTTTATTTGCTAAAAATAAACAATAGTAATTCAGAGAAAGCTGCCCCAAAGTGCAGATATAGTGAAACACCAAGAATGTGATACAGGAGTTTTACAAAGATGACTATAATTGCCAGAGCAGGAACTCCTGGGACTCAAGGAGGACCGTGCAGCCTTGCAGGAAGAGGCAAAGTACAGGCGAACCAAGCCCTGCACTTGCTCTGCTGTGGTTGGGCAAGGGAGATGATGGCAGGTTTTATCAGCAGTGTCCTCACTTGGACAAAGTCACTCCTGCACAAATCTTCTCAGATCCTTGTTTCATGTCAGTTTTCTCACAAGTCTTCCATGCCTGTCATTAAAGGTATGATGACCCCCATGTCCAAACAGCTTTTCTTTACAATTTTCATCCCAGTATCTCTTAACACTCAGATTTCTCTCCAGCTCCAGTACTTCAGGATTTCCACCATCATGTCTGCGCACTGCCCTTCTCTGTGTCATTTTCCACTAATTTCCACAATATTCACTATTGCCACTCTAAAACCAATATATTTCTGCTAAACCTGACAAATATTTATAATTAAACACAAAATATTTTGGGCTATATTTATCATTAAACACAAAATACTTTGGAATTTAAAGAGAAAGCACTGTATTACGGCAGAATCTAGTTTTTGTTTGTGGGCATGATCCTAATTTCACTGTTTACAACAGAACTCTTCTATCAGGTATATTGTGCAGACTTTTTGCTTGTGTATTTGAAACATGATTTTTAGAAACAGAATACCCCCACATACTTTGTCTACATTTGCTGCTGAAAAGTGAATGTAGAGCATGTGCTTTGCCCACATCACACACTAGAACACACACAGAGCACAATTTCTGAAAAAACAAAGCCTGCTTTTTAAGAAATTATTTATTTCTATCAATTTATGGGAACATCCTACTGAGTTACTTCTCTTGGGAGAGAATTCTGCAGTCAGAGCACAGGGTTTAATTAGCTGGTATTAAAGCCAGTTCATAAGGAGTGAAACTGGCTAATCTGCATTCTGTGGTCAGCTGTTTCCCAAATGCCTTCTCCAAAGCATTCTATATCCACTTATTATCTACCAAATGTGCTTTGCTACTTGCAACACAAATAGATTTTCATCCTCTGTGTGTTACTATGTTCCAAACTGCCCGTATGTAAAAATAACTTATTTCTTCCTCATTTTGGAGCTGTTCTATCCAAGTGGCTGACATTTTTTTCCAAAATTTCCATCTCACCTTGTTCCTCTTTTCACTTAATTGGAATTGCAAACTAAACCACATTGTGCAGATGAAGCAGCCTGGCCTTCCCTCAGGAAGGGACCTGAAGATAGGAATGCTAGTACCAATGGAGTGTTGGAGGGAGACAAAGAGTTAAGAAATGCAGGAACACTCTAGTCCAAAGGTCTGAATTCTGAGGTAGATTTGAGGAACAATTAATTTGCATAGCATGTGCTGAGAATACACAATCTGCCCTGCACATGCTCTGAAGCACTGGATCAAAACACCTGGTATAAAGGAATTAAACTGCTCCTGGAGGTTTCAAAGGCTAATACATGCCTTGCCACAGCCCACAACGCCATGGCTCTCCAAGTGATAGGGGCATTCTGCATCTTAATAGCAGGACTTAGAGAACTCTAATTCACAGGTTACTCATTTCTGTCCTAAATCAAATATTGCAAGCTGCAGCTTATTTAATGTGACACAAGACTGTCATTTCTCCACAAAGAGCCTTGTCACATTTCCACTCCTTGCATAGGTAGCCCCATTTTTGGTCCGCTTCTTTCAATGGGAAATGTATGATCACTAAGATCAGGAGTTCAGCTGTAGTGCTGTTCTACTCCCTATTTAAAATTTTGTAGCAGAGACTATAGTAATAAGAAAATCCACATCTTACAGAAAACATGAGCATGAACTTACGTAGTTTGATGCAAGATCTGGATGCAGATAATCAATTCCTGCAACAAGACAATGACAGAACAGAAACCAAAGGTTAAGAGATTAAAAAAAGATTTTCCAATGATCATATATAATGATCATAGAATAAGATTCCTTTACAACCATAGGAAAATAATCATGGTGAATAATGCAACTGATTGAAGTGAGATTCCAGTTTTTAAATGTGGACTTCTCAATAATTTATGTCAAAATCCAGATGCCATTTGAAAAAGTGAGCTGAATGACAAACTTTACTGTTTTGTAGACTAGATTTTATTTATTTATAAGGTTTAAATCACAATTTATCTTTGTATGAGTTTTGTCATCTCAAGACATACCAAACTAACAAGATTAGTAAGCACTGGATCAGTACAGGATAGAAAAATGAGTATTTTTAACCAATGTAAATTAAGTAGAAAATTACCTAGAGTAGACTTGGCGTGATCACTAAGGCAAACATTTCAGATTATATGCATGAAAGGATAAATATTGGATTAAATAATTTTAGCAAATATCTGTGTATAGGCTCCACATTTTGGTAGCGTGCTAAAGATTCTAAGTGTGTAATACTCATTCTATTGCAATAGAATGATAGAATGGCAATAGAATAATAGAAAACTCATTCTATTGCATGGCATATTTCTATACATGGCAAATGTATAAATCCCAGTGGATGGTGTAACAAAGGTGGCAGATCTACACTCAGAGCTGGGATACAATGACCTATTACAAAGCCAGTTAAAACATATAAAGCAAAAGCCACCAATCTCATGCTACATTTTCATCAGCACCACTCAATACTGTTTTTCTAATCACTTCCCCATTACATGATCTATTTCATTTGCAAGGAGAATGCCACATCATCACAGTTTTTCTGATGGAAAGATTACTTCTCATTCTGTAAGGTCCTTAGCATTAGATTTGCCTTAAGAGACCCTTGTTACTGATCCAAATGGCAGACGGACAATAAAAATCTCTATGAAGAATCCTGTTATCCAGGCCATCTTTTTTAGAGTTCCTAGAAACAAATTATAAGGCAAATTACTCCCTTCTGTGAAAGTTGTATCTGATGGACCATCAGTTTTATTGACCCAAAGTTCAAATAGTTTGCCATCATTCCCATGACAGTCATGACTTGCTAATCTGAAAGCCAGGTCCCGCCTCTGTGAGATCAGTGAAATCATGACACAAGAGGTCATCTCTTGGATGAGATTGATCTTTCACCAATACATAAATCAAGTTGCTCAAGACTTAATCCAGCCTGGCCCTGAACACCCCTACAACCTCCCTGGCATCCTGTTACAGTACCTCACCACCCTCATAGCAAAGAATTTCTTCCTAATATCCAGATGTCTGAGTCTACTTTCTTACTTCCACAAAAACCTTGCCACAGGAGTAAGCAAGTGAGGAACAGAAATAAGTAAGGACAGATCTCAGCTGACTCTAGAAAACATATGTTGATACAGACATTTTATTTATTTTTAATTTTATTCAGCCCCATTAAAGGAAAACATTCAAAGTTTATTCCAAAGAGTGTTGAGAGACTGCATGGAATTCCTTTACTTCAGCAAGAAACCATAAGTAGAAGAGCTGTAACTTCAACTGTACCTTTTATCTTCATCTTTCCTGAACTTAGTCTGAAACTAGCAATATATCTAATATGCAGATCTTCACTGATATTCAGTATGAAAGTGTTTAATTATTTCCGCTATCAACGATGACTGAAAATAATGTAATCCAAAAAACATTTTCTTTGGTATTTTTTGTACAGCAATTTCTTCCTCCAGTCAGTGCCTACAGAAATCAAGGGGAGTTTCTCCTTAGGTTTAATAGTTATTACAGCGTGACCTGGAATATATCTGAATGATAATTGCAAACTATTTCTAATGCTTGGATATCCATTCCTCAGTACCCCTATCTTTGTATCATATTTTCCCTGAAGATCTCTAAGTATTTACAGAGGCTGGAAGTCTCACCACTACAAGTAATTGATTATTACTTTTTAATCTTTTTTTTTTTAACTTCAATTAAATGAAAAAAGTCTACCTAAAGGATTAAATTAGTACTCAGTCTTCACTTACCATCATCCATAATTCCTATGGTTACTCCCTTCCCTGTGTATCCCAGCTCCCATGCTTCAGCTACATTAAGGTCAAGTCCAGGAGTCCCATCTGCTTGACCAGTGTTAATCTAATATATCAGTGAAAAAAAAAAAAGCTTTTTTTACTTGACTGACATATTTCCACAGTCACTGGTTCTTCCTTTATGCCTTTGCATGCATCTTTGGTACAGAAAACATATTCCATATGTTTTTGGAGTATGCATCTGTCCATAATGATATCTACTGCAATAATGCAGCTGTAAAAAAAAACAACCAAGCAAACAAAAAAAACAACAACAAAACAAAACAAAACAAAAAAAACCCAAACCAAACAAAAAAACAAACAAAAAACCCCCCAACAACAAGAATTACCTGACAAAATCCAACACTGGCAAAATTCAATTTTTTGTGGTTTATAAGATTTGGTTAAACACAGAATCTTTTGGACCCCAAAAACGAGTTTTCCATTTAACATGTCAGTAAGTGGATCAATCTAAGAAAAAAGTTAGAACAACTGATTTTACAGAGGACTTTTTTATGAGCAGGACATACTTTTTCTTGAAAGCAGGGATCTACTGTATAGCTTCCTAAATTTTTGTTATTTTTATCACTGCAACATTTTGATTAACTACCAGAAGATAAGTGATTTAATCCTCACTTCAGTTTATCGACTCATCAAGGATAAAATCCCATCCATGCTAATGTGCCTCCAATTCATTTGAAAATTTTGCCTCAGGAAGAAAAAAAAACCTGCAGCCATATTGGGTGGATTAATGAAACATAAGAAATGGATTAAGAGGAAGAAACATTACTCTTAAGCAAAAATACACTTCTTAAGTTAACAAGGCAGTACTGTATTTACTGAGTATTTAATCATAAATATGTTGCAACAATAAAACTGACCAGAATTACTTTGTCAACTTTTTAAATTAAAAAATCATTTCAATTCCAAGTAAAAATAGAACTTTTCTTTCATGACTAAAGACTTCTCACTCTAAAAAAACTGACACAAAATAACCTGAAACAATTAAGCAAAATACAAATTTCCTTTGATATTAGCTTAAGCCAAAATTCACCCATTTTCAGCTCTTCTTTTTTTGCCAAATTATATTCAAATTTACATAAGAAAATAAAAGCTTTAACTTTTGCTAGCAAATACATTTTAATTTTTTGTTATAATTCCATAACAATATTTTACCTAGCAACAACTCAAAGACATGATTCATATGCAGTTCTAGGGGTCACATCAGCACACCAGCAATGCCCACAGGACATCAATACAGTTCTCTTTCAAGCCTTCTAAGGATCTTTCCACTGACTGAAAAGAAGTTTATCTCTTGAAATGTGCTGGATCTTCCCAATATAAAAGGAGTACAATTAAAACCAACACAGCAGAGCCTTGGATCCATTCCCAAGTCCTGCATTTGGAAAGAACTGTTGGAAAACAATGCAACTGCATAGAACGACTTGAATGATTTAGTTATGATTACTGTGATTATTTTGTTATGATTACTGTGATTTTCTCTCAGAACTTACCAGGTACCACTGCTTTGTAAATAAAGGATCATTCATGTTGATGTCAATGTCATTGATGTCTCTATATCCTCGCTTCCTTCGGATGAATCCCTCCTGTTGCACAGCTTTCCTCACCTGGAAGGGTTAATTTTTACATCTTTACCCCAGCATTCTTGACACATGTAAAAAGCTTATTTCTGACTTGTTTTCATGAGTGATAAGGGTTATGAAAACACACTATTTGTGTCATTCATTTGCAACTTCTAAACCAGGGACTGATTCCAGTCAGAATTTACAAAGAGGTAGAATGCTCCAGGACTACTGCAACAGCTGTGAGGGGAAGAGACTCCCACAGAGTGACCTATCTGGAGAAAAACTCAGCTTGAACATGTTTTAGACACCAACCAATCAGCATAAGAGTGAGCCCCTCTCCAGGCATCATTATTATCATGAGTCCTCTTGTCACAGTTGTATTTTCCATTGCCACCAAAATAGAAGCTAAAATTATTTAACAAATTCCAAATATGTCACAGCTCCAAGCTGTAGACATTTGTCAGAGTGAGGAAGCAGGTCTCAACCACACTTCTACTTTTCCAGATTTTTCTCCAGGGCATTTTAAGATCATTAGATAACCTTTCCTGGTTGATAGGGAGGAACAATCTGATTATTTATGCCACAACATTATACAGGAGGTGAAGGACTCCTATAGAGGCTGTACATGTGCTGGCAGCCTCGTCATTTTATTTTCATCCAATAAATCTATCAAAAAGAAACCCCCGGCTTGCCTTTTTATAGCAGGACTGGACACTGCCAAAGAAATTTTCTGGGAGAAAAAAATCTGGTCTTGTGAGCTTTCATCATACTTCTGAGGCTCTCAAAAATGTCTTGTAAAATGATCTACTTTCAAGGATTATCCTTGCACTAAACAAGTGACAAATAAATATGCTGGTAAGGAAAACTATATGGCAAAAAAGCCACTAAACTGACCACAGTGGCTGAAGTATAGGATATGAAAACACAGGTTATAAAACACAAGTCATCACAGATTTTCAGAAGTCCTTTTCTTTATGCACCACAAATCCACAAGACATTTAAGGAAGCACTGTTGAAAATAAGAAAAGTTAAACATGCAAATATCTTTGGAGGCAGGAACTTCAAATGTCAGACCATAACCATCTTATTTGTACCCAAGTAAAAGAGCCTTCCTAAAGGAAACCACTCAGTGGCTGTAACTGGAGTTGTAATATTAGTAACATATTCACAGACCTTGCAAAAGGTGCTGTCAACTTTGGCATACTTATTTTGCACTCTTTAGCTTAACACCTGACAACAAGACAGCATGAAGAGTACTAACATTTAATCGGAAAAAAAAAGAAAAAAAAAAGAAAAAAGAGAGAGAGAGAAAAAAAAAATCTGATCTAAGAGGAATTAAAATGAAAAATTATTAAAACCATTAAAATCATTAAATACAAGAAGTCAGTAAGACCCCCTAGCAAATCTAATAACTCAGAGAACAACTTTTACATGTGTGACTTTGGGCATTTCAGATTAAAAATACATACATATGAGTTACACTACTGTGTCATAGCAACCTTATATATATAGTGTCAGTCAAAATCAACACAGGAGAAATTCATCCAAAGGTTCAATCAGATCTTAGGACAGTTGAATCATTCTTGGAGGCATCTTTCTGTCTCAGTCAATTAAAGCATGAGCATAAGAGACAGTGCTCAGTGAGGTGTCTGTGACAGAGGTGAAACTGGAATCTAACTGATGGGGGCTAAAAGCTATTTTCCTCACATCTCAATTGTTTCACTATAACCCCGGAAACCTAATACTAATTCACAGAGAGTAGGATAGGGCACAGCATGGCCCTAGTGAAAAGGCAGTGTCAAAGGTTTCTACCAACATACTTGTATGAATTTTACCTCCTTAACTAAAGGCATTGTTATGTTTGCCCAATTATCCCATCATAAAAAAAACCCAAACAATAATAACAGTAGTAGCAATTTTAATTTAATAGTTAAAATAAAAAATATAAAATTGGATACAATACAATTTGATTAAAATAAGGGATAATTTGGTTCCAATAATAGTGCATAAGCAAAAGATAACCGCGGGGTACGGAGGGCAGGGTTCTGGGACCCTTGCCACATCACGTACAAGCTTGCCAAGTAAAGATTCCCCCTTTTATGCCATGTGTAAATACCATCTCCTCCCATTTTCGGTTCGTCATATCTCTATCTCCACCCTCATTACCACCTTTACCGCGCATATGCCACCACTCAGTTTGGTGGTCGCACCAGTCTTTGGGGGTCACCTGATCTTCATTTCGCAGTCTTCATCTGTGTCCTTTAATTCACCTTTGGATTACACATGCGCACCAAGCCAGTACAATGTAAGCCAAGACTAACGTATCACTACATCTACAGATCAAGGCAATAAATCCCTTATAATTAGCATTTTCTGGGACCCAACCCTGTTTTTGCTCATTTTTAGCAACTGCACCTTCGGCTTCATTCCTGTGGTCCTCGAGAACATCTGCTGGGAAGGTGGGAGATGGAGCCCCTCCTCTCCCTCTCTTCTTTGGCATTACAACTTTTAACTATTTTATTATTCCCAAATATTAATTACTGTATCAATATTGATTACTGTTTCAATTTTTATCACCATGAATCATCCCTATTTATCACAGCATCAAGTGGTAATATACTGAATCAGTTCTTTCACTTATATGTGTGCTCCCAATACTTGTGCAGGTTCATTAAAAGTGGAATGGATTGAAAGTAAAGAAAAAATCTAATATGAAATAACCTGGTAAGAGGACAGTGACTAAGCAGGACCCATACAAGGTGTACTTCATGGCACCAGGTCACTGTACACAGTAAAGAAAGCTATAAGCACAGTGTTTGACAGCTCTAAGACAAAGCTCAGTGATGCTATGGAGACAGAGCAACACGTGTCGCTCTGCCTCCCCGCTCCCAGCCTCTCCCCTGCCTCTCTGCTTGCCACTGCAAACCCCAAGCTGTCACCAGAGAACATAATTAGGAACAGAAGACAAGCCTCATGCAGAGGGATGCCAGAGAAAAAGATTTCAGTCGTTTGTGCTCCCATGTAAGCTTGCTGGCTCTGCAGGACCTGCCTGCATTAAGGCACTGAATTAGGATTAAGTACAAAAGGATTCCTACCAATTAAAAAGCAATGCTGGGGAGCCCTGGCTTGTCTTTTAAGACAATGGAGAGGAAGAGAGAGAGCAATTTGCAGAAATGGCACAGGCTGTTTTCCCTCTTCAGTATCATCTTTTTTGTCTGATTTGTTCCATCTTCTCAATACAACATGGTGTATTTTTTGTATAACATTATAATTTTCTGAGACAAGGGAAATACACCCCTCAAAGAGGCATAATTTTCACTGAACTGAAACCACTCTGCAGGCTGTTTTCTAAATGTTTCACTTGGAGAAGGGGCAACAGGATGCCACCATCCACAGACAGAACACTCTCAGAAATTCTGGAACCTCCTTTTCACCACAAAAACAAAGGGGGTTTCCTCATATTTGCAAATAACAGTAAGTAATACAATTAAAACTGGAAAAGATGAGGCATTTTTGTGGAACAAAAAAAAAAAAAAGAGTTGAAATTTTTGGAAAAGGTCTTGGTAGCTTTTTCCATGAGCTACAAATTGCCTTAATCAGCTGCCTCGCAGCATGTTCTTAACCACCACAAGGTAAGAATTAGCCTTTTTCCTTACAAAGATATGTTTAGAAAGCAATGAGCCCAAGAACAGGTAACATCCATATATTACAGAAAAAAAGATCCCTAAAAAACAGATTTGGAAAATGATCATGCAAATCCAGTGATCTGTGTTGAAAACTGCCCATTTAGGGCTGCACACAGCTGACTCAGTAAAATCTTTGTCTTCTTGCTAACTGGGCACCTGTGTTATAAAAATGCACTTTTTTTTTCCAAGAAGGAAATTTCTGCTTTCATATGTAGTTTAGATCAGGAGAGGGACTGCATCTGATTCTACTTCTGAAAGAAGAGTAGGCGTCCCCAGTAATACAAAGGCATTAAGTACCATACCAAGGTTTCATAAACACATGCACGAAAGAACACGTCTACATGTGTAACAGTAGAAAAGTACTGGAAAACATTCTCATCTTGTAACATGCACAATCCCATTGGCTTGTGTGACATTCAGACTTGGAACCCAGCCCTCATTCCCACGCACAATGCAACCTCAAACCAGCTTTTAAATCCTTATTTCTCTAACTGAAGCAGATAAAGCAGCATTTATAGGACTCAGGCTTTTGATAACAGTCACTAAATGATTCAAGCCTGTGAAGTATGATATTTATTAGAACCTAGTGAAACAAAAAGATTTTCTTACAAATATAGCATAAATTTTACCATCTCAAAATTAGGTTTATTTATCCACAATAACAGCCTTTTGTTTATTTCATTCCTAAGTAATTTCTTCCTTTTTCATTACGATACAAGTTTAAGTACAGATCAGAACTTGAGCATCTACTTTATTAGCATAAAATTAAATTATGAAAAATTTATTAGCTGTGTTGTAACCAGAATGAAGTTCATGTATCAAAGGTAGCCCATGGATGGCTTTATTTACAAGGGAAAAAAGGTTTCTAGTATTGATTTTCATTATACTTCTGCATGGTGCATACAGTCACTTGGATGATGATAAACCAGCAGGATACTGCATGCAAAACCAATTCACAAAATAATCAATTGACTGCAGTACTGCTCTGGAAGGGCAAGGAACTGCACCACTGTACTATGCTCTCCGCTCCCATGAATGCCAAGACAATCAGCTCCCATTTTAAAGGAACAGGGTTAATTGCACCAATGAGATCCTGCAGTTAAATGACTCTGTTATATTGAGCATAAATGACAGATTTGCTAAATCATTCATACCAGTGGGTGTACAAAAGTGGAACAGTACCTACAGCTTGAACCTCTAACACCAAGAACTTCAAAACAGGAGAATTTGAATCAAATTCCAGAGGAAGAAGGTGGTCCCAACTGATGACATCAAATAGGCATGTTGAGGGATTTAAAAACCAACAAGCACATACCAGTGAGTTGATGAATCAAAGGAAGTAATGGTTCCTTTTTCTCTAAAGCCTCAGGGTTAATACAGGTCTGTTCCTGAAGGTGAAGTAGAGAAACCAATAGCCTGTATTTTTTCAAGAAGTCAGGCTGGTGGCTGGAGTCAGGCCCTATAAACTGTACTAGAGATCAACATCCCTTGAAGGTGGTTTGGGACAGTGTGTCCAGATGCACAAAGGCATCACCAAACAAACCACCTTCAGATAGTGGAACGCTGTACTGACTGTTGGCAGCATTAATTTCTCATATCCAAAGAAACATGGAGGCAACAAAAGAGAGAAGCAGAAAAGTTCCATTGAGACAGTGATCAGCACATCCAACCTGTTGGAAAATATACCAGTTTAAAAATTTTTGTATAACTTTAGTCAAGGGATTTTGTTTGCCTTTCCCTGGGGAAAAATAATTTTAAGTTTCTTTCCAAGGCATTGTGACTCTAGATAAGGTCTGATAAATTTAACATCTCAACAGACTGGGAATAGCCCAAAAGAGAAAGAGCCACCAGTGGCCATATATGAACATCTACCCCAGACTCTACCTCTGCCAGAGTTGGAGACATCTCCAGAAAAGACTGGTATGAAAATCAAATAATGAAGATGTACTTAACATCAGAAGCAAAGAAACATAGAAACAATAGGACACCAAGTACTAAAAACTACACAACTTTAGACCAATGAACACTGACCCAATTTGTTTCTATGAGTTTTGACTGTATAAAAAAATCTGAAAAATCTAGTATTTGTCATGTGTCATGGAATGATTCTCTCTGCAGAATCAGGCTATACATGGATGATTTCTGTGATATATCTTGGCCAAATAATAAAGTAACACCTTGACTCTCTAACATTTAAAATGTTGTTAGACGGTTTTTGTTTTTCCCGCAATTTCAGTGACAAACCCTTTAGCAAGCTATGAGAATGGGACAGCATGTCCCATTCAGCATTTCACAAGCTCTTAGGGGTGTTATTCATAAATGACATCCCTTTGCGGCTAAAGCCAATACTAAGTTACTGAGTGCATATTTTCACCTCTGATTTCTAAATTCTTAGACAAATATGTTTAATTTTACTATCCATTCCATCTGTATCATGAGAGGTGTATATATTAGAGAAATACAATGTCAGAGAGGATCACCCATCTCGCATTCTACATTTCTGTTAAAGCTGCTAAGTAATCCATTTTTGTGTGACTCTCCACTACAAAGTAAAAGTAGTAACACTGAAGCTCCTCACTAGCGAAAAGAAAAGATCTACTTGAACTGCAGCAAGTCAGATGAACAAAGCAAAACTGAATTACTTTCAAATGGCGATGGGGACAGCTCATTTCTATAAATGAAATGATAACCAGGGAGGAAGAGGCTGCTAAACACTATTCAGACAGTGTACTGGGTTTGAAGGGCCAGGTTTTAGCAGCAGTGCGGCTGCAGGGCTGGCTTCTGTGAGAAGCTGCTAGAAGCTTCCACCATGTCTGGCAGAGACAAGCCCTGGCAGCTCCAAAGACAGACTTGCCACTGGCAAGCCTAGGACAATCAGAAACTGTAGTAATGCCTCTGTGATAACACAATTAAGAAGAAAGAAAAAAAAGTTACTGTGCAGTTGCAATTGCCAGAGAAGAGTGGGGTGAGAATATATGGGAAGAAAAACTCTGCAAACACCAAGGTCAGTGGAGAAGGCAGGGCAGGAGGTACCCCAGGCACCAGAGCTGGGGGGATTCCTCTGCAGCCTGTGGTTCAGACCATGGTGAGGCAGCTACGCCCTGCAGCCCATGGAGATCCATGGGGATGCAGAGATCCACCTGCAGCCTGTGGAGGAGCTGGGAGTGCCTGAGAAGAGGCTGTGACCCAGTGAGAGGCCCATGGAGAGAGGAGACCACGCTAGAGCAGCCTGTCCTTGAGGGACTGCACACCATGCAAGAGTGACCCCACTCTGCAGTGATTTGGGAGGACTGCTGCCCATGGGATGGACTCACACTGCAGCAGTTTTCAGCAGCTGCTTATGAGATGGACTCAGGCTGGAAGTTTGTGGAGAACTGTCTCCTGTGGGAAGGCCCCTAAAGTGGCATGGAGAAACAATTCCCCCCTGAGCAACCAAAGAAACCACAGGTGATTCACAGGAATGGGGTTATGGTCAGTGAAACTGACCAGTGACCGTCTTCCTGCACTGCTGGAGTAGGAGGTAGAGCTGGGAAGGAGGGAGGGGTGAGAGGAAGGTGTTCTTAAGGGTTCATAATCCTGCTCTGATTTGGTTAGTGTAATAAATTCAATTCATATCTCTACCTACAGCCTGTATTGCCCATGATGTTTGACGAATGATCTCTCCCAATCCATATCTCAATACATGAACCTTCCTATGTTATATTTTCTCTCTCCTTTCCAGCTCTGGAGAGGAGTGAGAGGCTTTGGCACACACCTGGCATGTGACCAGGGTCAACCCATCATACACAGCAATGCAGAAAATTCATGCCATTTGTTGTGACAGAGTTAGATCCATCTGCTCAGTTTCAAAGTTTTTGAGCCTGTTTCGTGGCCCAGAAAGCACAAGCAGGGATATTAGAGGGCTTGTGAGTGTCACTGACCATCCAATCCTTACTAATAAAATGAGAACTGCTCCTCTCAAGCAAACTAATGACTTCAAAGGCTCACATAAATCTCTCCATACCTAGCAACAAGACACTGTTGCTAAACGTAGATGTTTCTGGAGGATTATTCATAACAATTTCTCCAAGTTTCTCCCCAGCTGCATCCTGGCAAGTGTTTTGTACAGGGACTTACCCTATAGCAAAGATGTAGCAGCTACTACAGCATAAATCCTGTGTTAGAGAAAAATCCTTAGAAATTTGGAAGTTTATCAACAGAAATTTCCCTACCACATCTAAGCAAAGGACACGTGTCACAGACATCTTTTATGAAAAATCCTTTCATTAGGAATTTTTCTCCTGAGAAGCTGAGAGGCCTCAGGAACAAAATGTAAACAATGATTATATGCTGCTGTGGAATGCAACAAGTGCATCTTTGATTGGTCTCATGTGGTTGTTTTTAATTAATGGCCAATCACAGTCCAGCTGTATCAGACTCTCTGAGAGTCACGAGCTTTTATTATCATTCTTTTCCTTTTCTTTTCTTCTGATGAAATCCTTTCTTCTAGTCTTTTAGTATAGTTTTAATATAATATATATCATAAAATAATAATTCAGCTTTCTGAAACATGGAGTCAGATTCTCATCTCTTCCCTCATCCTGGGACCCCTGTGAACACCACCACACACAAGAACCTTTTTTTTTTCTTCATTTCAAATATTTCATTAAAGGAAAAGTGCATCTCCTTCCAAAAAATACTTGTATCACTCTTTATTTTTAAATGGTTATTTTCACAATGATGAGCACAGACAACATGAGAATTGCTTTGATTTACAGAAGTAACACTCCCTGTAAAATAGCTCTTTTTCATTATTTTTAGGCATCCTTCTACGTTGCTTTTACTTTTTTGTTACTAGTTGAAACAATGTCACTAGATATCAAGGACCTCCTGGGTATTTTTATCATCACACTTTGATGTTCTGGACTAGTTCTAGCTTTACCCTTTCCGTAACCAGCCCCATTTGCCATCCCAAACATGTTTTAAGCTTACACAGATCATCAGCAGATATGTAAATGTGTGGACACTAATGCTGTCCCTCCAGTGATCCCTCTCGGCATGTCTCCTAATTTTTATTTGACTCCAGCTTATGTTCCCTGAATTTTTCCTCTGTCCCTCTAAACTTGGTATTACAATGTGTCACATTTGTGGGAGAACAAAATAGGAACAAAACACTGTACAAAAAACTCTAACAAAAGACTTACTGATTCATTCTGCATTAAAACCTGGCATAGCTGGGACTGCTTATTAACTTCTCTGCAAAAATCATGGATAATCCTAATATTAGAGGTACAGCCATTCAGGAAACCACCCCAAAAGTTAATTATCGATCAGACAATAGTAAAATATGAAGCTGAACAGCCTGAGTTCAAAGGTTTCATACAGGCAAATAACTTTTCTTGATGAAAACACAACTTACAGGACTCCAGTTTCAACCAAGTTCATATGTTTTTTAAAAAATACACAAAAACTTCCATCCTTCTGCCTTTTTTAATCTTTTGTTTTCCTGATATTAGTTCTGCTCTTGGTAAATAAGGAGCTTTTGAAAATAAAAGAAGAGGAAAGGAAATCAATATTTTTGTCCATTTAGCAGCCCTCTCACAGTTCAGAGACATTCAGGATACGGAGAGTAAAGAGACAAGGAATCAATGCATAAAAGGAGACTGCAGATCATAGTCAACCTGTTCAGCTAAGCAATCAATAGCTCCTCCAGCTTCTACTTTGAAATGCAAGTGAGCTGGTCAAGCTGCAATGTAAAATCAATGCTGAGTATGGATGGTCTACAATAGAAAATGCCAATTTGGTAAAACAAATTTTCATAGCATCATGCCCTCTTTGCTGGTTTTTTTTTTTTTTTTTTTGTCCGGGGTACAATTTATTAAGTGGAAACACTGAGACAGTGGAAAAAGCCCTGCATATCTTGATATTCTGTGCACTGCCTCAAGAACAAGCAAACTGGTTCATACCTCTACTTTCTCTTCAATTGGACAGGAGAAACATATCAGGATCTACACTATCACAGGTGCTGGCTATTCTCAGCAATCTGTTTCAAATTTTTTTCCCACTTCTTAGACAAGCCAGCATGAGAGCATTTCTGAAATCTTAAGAAGTTTCCAGAGGAATGTAAAACTTCTTCTTATTCTACATAATACAAAAAAATACAAAGTAAATTATATTTTCTTCCACATCTTCTTGCAAGATAGCCATGATAGTCACTTCAGTTACAAAATCAAAGATCTCTGTAACAAAGAAATTCCCTGGAGTTGGGCTATAACTATACATTAGTCTTTCCAGTAGATATGCAGAGACTGCAAACCACAAGGACACTTCATCGGCAGCTTATGGGTAAATTCTGCACTTTGCTGTCCCACCAGTTATATGGGTCAAAGAAATGATCAGCCTTTCCAAATCAATCAGAGTAATCACCCCTTATGTGGGTATAAACAGCATGCCCAGTTGCAGAAAATAAAATTGGGCCTTTTGTATTTAGGTCATTATCAACTGCAGATCCTACCTAGCTGCAAAATTAGGAGAACTGCAACTTGCAGAAACTTTATCTTATATTCCTTTGCCAAGTACTGCAGATATGACTTTCCTAAAACATTATGATTGGAAAAAAACCAAACTTGCCTTCTTCTTCTTCCTCAACAGCAAAAGTCTTTTTTAGAGTGATTTTTACTTATTACAAAGAGGACCACCAATCTTTGAGGTGATAACCAGAGTAGGTCTAAGTTATATTTGCACCCTCTCTGCAGTATAAGAAGGGTTTTAGTTTAAATGGAAATCAGGCCCAGATCACATCTGAGATTGCAAACCTTTTGGCTGTGTCTGTGCAAAGAAGAGAGATGCTCATATGATGCTGAATCTTCTAATTTAATTATTCACTCTGTCATCACTTGTAACTTTGGACCATTTCTTATACCCCAGGGTAGTCATCTAGCAATGGACTTCCCTCCTACTCCACAACTCACTGGTCCTATAAGGAGATATATACTACACAATCCACCTTTATATAACCACCTTTTTAGTGGTTCCCTTAGTACAGTAGCTACTTCCACACAAGCAATGAATATCTGATACATCTCAAGAAAACAGGAGTGCTCATAGGCTAAAGATTACTCTAACTGCTGATTTTAAGTCAATTTATTTCACAAAGTAAGTCTTCAGATATATAGGACTGTGAGAAAATACCACTTGGAGAAAAATCAGCTGAATTTTGTTTTTATGGGAAAACTCAACTAAAAGGTGAAGCTATTCTTTTTGTAGAAATGTCCCCTTGACTCACCCTAACATAGAAGAGACTTCTTGTAAATGTGTGAATATTTGTTCTAATGCCCAGACACATTTGGAGTCATAAAGCACGACTTGAAGCAGCTTCACCTCTAACTTCATGTATTTCCTTTGTAAAGATGCAAATTTGCTTTATAGACTTTGTTTCAATATATTCCATATGGACGGATTAGAAAGGCTTTGCAATACACCTGTGGAGGTAGTTTAGGGAAACTACCACTGCCCCTTCCTTTAGCAAATCTCAACCTAGGCTTACTCTTTAGCAAATCTCAACCTAGGCTTACTCTTCCTATTAGCTATGTCAAGCCTAGCAGTATACTTAGCAGGATGAAGTCTTAAAACTAAGTCTGCAGCATATGCTGAAAAAACACCCCTTGGTCACCAAAGTGATTCTCCAATTAAAAGTCAGCATCTGACCTTACCTATAACTCATCATACTTTCACTTCATTCTCCAAGTGGGAGCTTCCTTCCCACTCAAATTTAATCTAAATAGCTCATCACTCACCTTGGACCATCGGCTTGGAAAATTGTAATATGCATTTTCTCTCACACAACTACTGGCACACATTACCCTTGCTTCTATGTTACAGCAAATCCTCCCTAATGTCTCATTGAAGAGCTGCCTGTTGCCCTCTCCTTTATTTTATTTGTTTTGCTCTTCATCTGTACTCCATTTCTAAACCACTTCTGAGTCAAAAACCCAGACACTTTTAAATAGCTGACCCCTAAATCAAATGACAGCATTCAGTCATGGTTACCATAGCAGGACCTGTATGGGACTTCCCTTGTGCCTGGAGCTTAGAATAAAGGTTTAGTTCAGCTTCATCTGCTCCTTCTGAGCAGCTTGTCCCCACTGGATCCAGAGGCAGGAAAATTGTTACCAGGACCTCAGCTGAAGAGCAGCTTCCAGACTTAAAATGGGATCACAGCCCTGGGAGAGAAGGCAGGCAGACTAGCGTCAGCGATGCTGTCCTACATGCAGTGCATGAACTCAGCTGAAAATCAATCTGATCTAAATTAAGAAAGTCTGAATTAAAATAATTATTTAAAACTAGCTGTCAGTCCTCAAACCTGGAGACAGGAGGTGTCAGTGAAGTAAAAGTTGGCTCCACCATGCAGAATCCAGGCTTTCTCAAAACTGGTTTCAAAAAGCACACGAAGAGCCTTCTGATTGTGTTTTCCTGACTACAACACTCAGAGTGCCCTGCAGAATGTAATTATTCTCTTTCGTAACCTCTTCTGCACTGTCACTGCTCAATCCAATTTTTCTTTTCCCTGCTTTTCCTGCTCTGCAATCAAATGATGCAGCTTAAAGATGAGAAGAGCTGTTTTGGCTACCATGAAAGGGAGCACCTCTGCACAGACAGGACACCACACACCCCTCCTCCAGCAGCTCCTGGGGTCCCTGCCCTGATTTGGGTCCTCACTGTACCATGCTGACAGGTTGCTAGGAGGGATTACAGCCCACTGCTGTCAACACTTTCCAACCAGGTGGTAATGACAACTGCAGAAGATCCATTTAGCTTTAATAAAGAACAAAGGCTATTTTTTTACAAAGCTGCCTGCCTGGAGTGATACATCAACAACTGCCAAAGAAGTCTCAGCTTATTCTAGTATTTAAAACCTGTAACACTTAAACTTCAATGTTCACATGAGTGGCAGTGATATATTAGTGAGCCTTTCTTGACCATCCGTAACATCTTCAGAGGTCTGCTGCTATTGCAGCGGAAACAAGATAAAAAACTGCAAACCACTGATTTTCCTAAAGAGCTGTCTAGTGGATAGTACATGGGCTGCACAATGTCTTCTCTGAGGAAATTTCATAACTAGAAGCCAGATACAAAACAGAAGCCAGTCAGTCTTTTGACAGAGGGAAAATGGCAATTATGCTGCTGCTGACATTCACACATCTGCTCATGCAACCAAAAGCAGAGCAGTTGCTCACAGCTATTTAATTACCATAATACACATGACAGAAAAGACATGGGAACTTGCTCCCATCCCTGCCTTTCCCAGCCAAGTAGGAAGTTACTGATGATTGAGCTGTGCAGGTTGCAATTGCACTATTTCAGTGCCTAGATTCAGAGGTTTATCAGATGGATCCCCATCACCAACCACATTAATAAAATCAGCAGAGGTTTATGTATCACTGCTGTACAGCACTGGGTTAGTAGAGTATACCTGCCAGGGACAGGCCATCTGCCACACATCAAATCAGAATCATTTCTAGAGAACACTTTCTGTAATAAGAGGAAAGGTGGGGGGAAATGACAAGTAAGGGATTGGCTTACAAAAAGGAAAGAAACAGCCACAGTCCTACTGTTCTGGCCTTTATCCAAACTAGTTTTTGTTTTGATACTTTCAGAGGATTGTACTTGATCCTTGTCAAGACATGTACATCAGAATCCTATCTTTTAACTATCAAATGTTCTTTTTCAGTTCCAGCTGATGCCTCAGATTAAGCTTTTATATTGTTCAGACTCTGTACTGCTTTAGTGTGTGGGTCTGGGCTTCGTATTAGGGGATGTTAAGCTCTCTTCACAGAGTAGGTAGATAAAACAATTCCTTCTCTAACTGGGAACCAAGGACAACTGATCTGGATTTCAGGTCCAAGAGCATAAAGAACACGGACTTAAGAGAGAAAAACAAGGATGGGACTTCATGGACTAAAGCTGCAAATAGAAAATTAGTTCCAATATGCTAATGGACCAAAACTCATAAAAGTGTGAGACCTCGTGACCAGTCATCCATTTTGTGACCATTTTTAGGTTCATCTTGGGTGTAGCCCTGGTCAGGCTCTTGTGCTGCCCAAAATGTATCCACTGAGGCCTTTAATAAATACCTACTTTATTCTTTAGCTCCATCTAGTCTGTGTTCTAGGTCGGCCTTCATAAGGCATCACAGCCTTGGAGCCTGCAAAGTGCAGTTGCAGGACTTGCTGGTGCCCAGGGATATCCACATCAGTGCCCTTTCCCCACCTCATCCCAGAATCTGGGATGAGGATTGGCATCAATTGGCACAACAGTACCATTCTGCACCTGAACTCCTGAGCTGTCCAGTGCTCAGCCTGAGCAGCATATTGAACCCATATGCCCCCAGCAAAAGCCTACAGTTCTTTTCTTGACAAGAGAGACACCAGATGATGAATGACTTGGCAAAGGGATCCCATCCCATATGAAACTGTAGGCTGGAGAGCCAACACAGTGAAGTGGTGAGGACACATGCAGCTGGCCCAAGCATAACAGTGCCCACAGGGAAAGAAAAAACCTGTGAAACTGAGACAAGCATTAATATGCTGAGTTCATCACAGAGGAAATTCTCCTCAGTGACAACACAGAGACAGGCAGCACAAGGCATCTCCATCCCTGGAAGTGTTCAAGGCCAGGCTGGATGGGGTTTTGAGCAACCTAGTCTTCTGGAAGGTGTTACTGCCCAGCAGGGGGTTGGAACTAGATAGTCTTTAAGGTCCCTTCCAACCCAAACCACTCTTTGATACTAAGACACAGAAATGTGGTCTGAATATTCTTAATGGGTTTTCTCAAAACCCACTTCAGCAGAGAGGCTTTTTACATCCTTGCCCATGTTTTCCAGCAGCCTGTCCCACAGACTGCTGGCCAAGCCTCTCTCTAAAGCACATCTGCAGAATTAAATTTTTTTTCAAAAATCTTAGAGAGAAAGGGGTTTCTTACTTGATTTCAAGGGATCAGGTCATCCAAGTGGTCTGAAGTTGTCACAAGCCTCTCTATTTATTCACTGCCTAGAGCAATGAAAAATGGTTCCTGAAGAACACAAAACTCATTATTAATTGCAGTTGCATGTGCAACAGCAGGGATTTTGGTACCAGAATTTTTCCTAGTTCCCACTGGGTCAGAGCAGAGGCTGGTTTAAATGAAGTGATAAAATTTTCATCCTGCTGAAAATTCTATGAATGATTGTTGCTTTTTTTTTGCCAGGAATGAGGAAGTATCTTTTCAGTTCAATTACTAACATAAAATAATTAGACTTTAGGGTATATTTTGCTCCCAGTACACATACATAACTTGCATTAATATTAATGGGGACTCCTCTATTCACGCTCATTGAAAGCAGCCCATACCTCAAAGGACTGAGAATAGCAAAAACATATTTAGGATTTAGTCTATCACCAAAGATTTCCACAGACTCCCATAAACTGCTGTCTTCATTGTATACTTCTTTCTCTTCCTAGTTTATTTCCAATGAGACAAATGTTTAGCAGATCATAGAAGAAAATAATTTGCTCAGGATTCTCACTGCAGGCAATCAAAAATGGGCATGCAAATTCTATGGAAATTACTCAGTTCAGACTTTGAGACCAAATTCATGTTATGGTTTCCACAGAATAAAAATTTAACAGAAAAGCTTCCCTCATGAAATTGTACTTCTTTCATATGAGAAGTGATGAATCTCTGATTAATACTAACAGTGCCTGCTGCACACGCATTTAGGGACTCTTCATATTTCCAGAAAGCCAGAATTAATTTGTGTTATGGCAAGCACTCAAGATGTATCTTCCCAAAGCAACAAAAAGGAGATTTAGGAAAATAACCTACTACAGCAGACGGATTCACTTCATGGCAACTTTAAGAGATGCCCAGACTGGCACCAGGATAGAAAGTCCTACGTGTCTTGGGCCTGAAGAAGTGTAAAACATCCAGTGCTAAATGGCAGAATCATAGACGTGGCAAGTTGTCACCAATGCAATGACATCAGAGATGATGTCTTTTCTTCTCGGCCTTTTCTTTCAGGGCAAGGTGAGCTGTACCTATAAATGACCATCACCAAAGAAAAATTAGAAACAACAAAGTGATGCCAACAATACAGCAGAATTATATAAGGGATGAAACTGCTGAAGTCTTGGTTCAAAATATCATTTTATGAGATTGAGGGTAATAGGAGTGTCTAAGGTAGCAAAAAGACACAGAGTTCCCTGCAAAACAGGGAAACCTGAACAAAAGACCAGAAAAAACCTCTGGGGTTCATGAAAAGGTCTGAAAATTTCATTTCTCTTTTCTGGGTATGGCTCCTCATCATCCTCACTTTTGTTTCAGGGAAGGTCAATCCAGTTATTATTGTTAGTCTCTCCTGTTTCATCTCACTCCATTTCACCATGGACCAAATTGCAAATGAGATCTGGATAATGTCCTAGCTTAGAAAGAACTTGTTAAAATGCAATCATATTCCCTATCCCAACACCAGCTGCCCCTGCAACAACAACAACAACAACCAAACAGTCATGATTGAAGAGGCATGAATACTTAAACTCTTAATCTCAGGAACACCACAGCAAAAAATAATCAGGTGAACCTCTACAGTGGAACAACAGTGTACATTTGGTATTAGCTTCCTGGAAAAGATTCAGTTCTCCAGAAGTGCAAAGACCCAGGTTCCATCTTCTCTTGTTCATGGGTCCACTCTATTCATTTCTGTGAGATTACTTCAGATATTTTCACTGCTGCAAACTGGAGAAACGTCTGTCTCTTGTTTTTAACACCATCCCTCTAGGGAAAAACTGTTCAAAGCCTCCATCCAGTTGAACTCAAACTTCAAAGGTCCCAACAGGTGATGAAAACTGTCTAGGGCAATTTTTTTTCCCTTTATATTAATTCCCGCAGCAGGCAACATTTAGAGAGGCTGAGAGCGCAAGCTCATACCTTACATGAATGTGTAACTGAGGTCATGGCTTGGCCAAGAATGAAGGAAGAATACGGTTATTATGTTTGTTTTTTTCATTGAGATCTCATGAAAACACAGTCCTTGAAAACTACTTTATTGCTCAGAAATCTTATCTGAGCTCTTTATATAAAATAGGGCTGAAAAGGAAAAAGACACCTTATCTGTTGTCAACCTTCACAAGAAAAAAAATAAAGGCAGAACTGAAAAAAGTTCTCTCCTATTCTCCCCTCATATGTTTCCTCTCAGTTTAACTCAGGAGTTGGCAAAAAAACCCCATACAAATCTCAAGCAAATTATTCATCATGTCTTTCATCAAAATCATTAGCTCCCCTAGTCAGTGTGGGCAGGCAGCTGCTGTTTTAATCAAGAAAAATATATTAAAAGAGGTTTCAAATAACTTCACAAAGGGGACAAAAACTATTTATCATTTCATTTCCATCTCCATCAGAGTATAATGCACTCACAAACGACAGAACCTGAGCCTGGAGGCAGTGCTGCAGTGTGGGATCAGACTTAAGAAGACTCCCAGTCCTGATGATGCTCCTCTGGCAGCTCAGGCAGGAAGATGGCAGGAAGCTAAATAACAGATTCCTTGCTGAGATCCAGGAGACCTCCAACTTCCATAAGCAAATATTATAAAAACCTCTAACACCTACATAACTCTAATTGCTGAGAAATCACTGATACATCTATCTAACAAACCATCTCCTCCCCAGCCAAGCATTACAAGTCTGGGGTCAGTAGTAGAGTCTAATGCAGGTCTAAAGTAGCAAAAAGACACACAATTCCCCAAATTTCTGCTGCTTTTCATCGGAAAATACAAAGGCAAGGTGCTGCTGGATTTTACCTTCTGGGAAACATTGCACGTGTGTATTTCAGATATATGAAGTAAAACACATTCAGTCAATTTGTGCATATTTTATGCAAAAAGCAAGTTGTTCACTGGACAGCAAAGAATGAAAATAGTAAATGAAAAAGTGTCATTTAGGTTAAAGTCTCCTGAGCATGAAGTTGGCTCTAATCTCTATTAACGCTGGAGAAGTTTTCTCCATCTGCTGCTGCTTTTACCCAGGATAAAGAAATACCTGGGAAAAGCTGGAATGAGCCATGCGGAAGCAAGAACAGGAACAGAGGCAGGATCACTAATACTGGAATATACCTAGGGACAAATGACTCCATAAAACTGTGTTGTTTTTTTATGCTTACATAGCCTCTAGCACAGTATTTTCTCCTGCACCTCCAGATCATGCATGTAGAAGCACTAGTCAACGAATTACAGTTTAAGGTTACTGTCCTTTGCGTAAGTCTTTTGGGCTTCAGAGGATCTGCTCTAATCTCGGGTTTCATTTTGCTCCCACGGTTCTCATCTCAGTTTTCTTAGTGCCCAGGTGTTGTAAACACTACAAATGGCTGTAATCCAACTTCTACTTTGTTGTTGTTGTCGTTGGGGTTTTTTTCTTCCAGACAGCAGATTGGGCATCTCAGATCTACTCCTACTTACCTCTGCTTTGCTATATGACCTTTTGGAAAACTTAAGGTCCTCTTCTTCCCGCATTTATTTCCAGCATTTGTGAAATACATATAATCCATATTTGTAATGTGCTTTGAAACCTGTACTTAAATATTGTTTCATTAAATACTATAAAAAACTACAAATTTTTTCAGATGGATAGATCATTTCAGCAGCAAGTGTTAAATCACTGAAGCAGTCCTTTTCTCACTTTTGTCTACTCTGTAGGAAGACAGAAAGTATTTGGAAAGATTCATTTGACTTTCTGGCTCCCACTGAATTATTCATTGTTCACAAGTCAAGTAGGCAATTCACCTTGCACACACTTCTCAAGTGCAGTGCTAATAAAAAAACCACACTGAGTTGATTTTTCTGACAAACAACATTTCACGTAACCAGCTGTCCTTAAAGAAATACATCCTCTCTCTATGTAAAAGTGTTCAACATTCTACAGTGAATAGCAGGACACCAATAAATGTTAGATTGATTCAGACTCCTAAAAGCAATGTTCTTTTTTTATACCTTTCCATTTCAATCTGAAACTTGCATTTCTTTTATACATTTAAACTTTCTTCCAAACCTTGCTGGCACATGAAAGCAAAAACACTTTATCATTAAAATCCAAATTCACTGAGACAGCATATGGCAACTCTGACATGAAACAAAAGAAAATTGTCCTATGGGAAGTTGCTCGCTCCATACAAAGTCTTCACCCTTAGGGATAACAATCCAAACCCAATCATTTATATCCCCTTTTCCAGGTTTTTCATCATCTTCTCAAGTCAAATGGTGGGCTTTTTAGTTTGCAGTAAATTATAGACTATGAGTAAAACTCATTCTCCTTTGAGGGACGGCACCACTCAGCTTGCATCATCTCCTCAGAACAGGAAAGTCTACTCTGACTGAATGAAATCTCAGCCTCCTTAGGTGTTTTCAGAAAAGGCAGAGTGAGCTGAGTGCCCCTGGATTTGTTTGTGAGAAGCTCTAGTCCCTCACAGTGGCACTGCTGCCTCCAAGTTTGTTCTTAGCCATCCAGAACCAATTAAGAAGACAAGTGAAGTAAGCAGCAAGCTACCCAGGAGAAGGCTGGCTGGAGAAATCCTGGCTGATCATCAGATGCTTCTTTTGGAGGTTGTCTTCCACTAGCTATTCTTCCTTGAAACATGCATGAAACATACTTTTCACAGTCTAGAAACTGGACTCAGACCAACAGAAGTCTGGGATTAGGATGTTCATTTGGAAAAAATAATGAAAATTAAGAAAACAGCCAAAAATTACCATGAAAAAAATCTGGAAGGTTCCAACCAGAAACTCTGAAACAAAATGAAACTATTTTTTTTTTTTTTTGCTAAATAAAATAATTTGGTGTTACATTTTTTTCTCCTGATAAAGTATTTCAAACATGAAAATGTAGATTCTACTTCCTTGTGACTCACTATCAACAATATGAGTTGAAGTCTTAAAGATATTTTTTTCCTTGGGAAAACAGTAATTATAGTTAGCTGACTGTCCAATGGAAAAAATTTCATAAGTTTTTCTTATAACATGCCCTGCACAACTTGGGGAAAGGCCCTTTAAAATTATAAGATATGTACATGGTTAGAGCTGGAAACAGGGAAATAAGTTTAACATGGATATTTCCCTTCCTGTTTTCAGAAAATAAACAGACCAATAGCAATGAAGGGAATCATTCCAAGAAAAGCTCAAGTTCCAAAAGAAGCAAAACATATTCCTGCAGTGTTACAGACTCCCCAGGGATCCCCAAACAAACTGCAACATATTCCAACGAATATTTTTCCAGGAGAGCATTCCAGTTGAGAAATGAAAATAGAGAAAGCACTGCATAATTACATTAGTATATCCTGGCCTAAGATATCCAGCATTTTTGTCCAAATTCTGCCAGTGATACTTGCTGGTCCAAGGGAGCAGGGCCAGGAGATAACTGAAGTTTTGAACACAAGTTCAGCTTGTTTTGAGTTGGAAAAAAGAACAGCTAAAATGGTGCTTATAAGGTTTATAGAAGGTATCTCATTTTTTTAAGTCACAGTGCAGTCACTGACTACATTTGGTTTTTCCAAAGCATGAAGTAGCTACAGCCAATAGCTCCTCAAACTCCTTGTTTTGCTGGGAGAAAATGCCTCCAGACATAATAGCTCTGACTTTGATGGAACCGCAGGGAGGATGAAAGCAATCCAAAAGCTCTGCAGGGCAAGGCTGGGTGAGCACCAGAGAAAGCAACAGATTATGGGCTCTGCACTGAGTTTATCACATTTCCTGGATGACAAAGTCAAGTTAGATAGGAACAAATGTAATCAATCCCTCAGACTCCATGACAAAACAGAGGGCACCTCCTCATCCCAGTGGCTTATTTTATTTTTCAGGTTCTTGATGCAGACACATTTAATGTATCTGTGCCTCCTCCAAAGAAAAGGAATAGGGGTATGAAGAGCTGGCAAGGAAGAAGAGAACCAGATATTAAGGCTAACTGTAGCACTGCAGTGTTACATAACCTAAAGCTTGACAGTAATCAGCTCAGTGACATTGCTGTGAGACCAGGAACATAATAATAATTAGATCTGACAATTCTGGTTCTTCTGTGAAGACTTCATGTCTACAAAGCTCATGGATCCCTTACCATATATTCCTCTGTATGGAAGTATAATGCTCAGAATCAAGTAAGATAAAGACTATGAAGACAGACAATTTACACTGATGACATATTAAATCTGTACCTACAATAAGGGTGTACTTCTTTTTAGCACTCAGAGAGTAGGAAGCTTGCAACGTAAAACACAAAGCTGTATTTTCACAGAAATGTGGTCATTCAGGTATCATTCCTTATAAGCAAAATTGCAATATTTAACAGAGTCCATTTATAATAGTATGGAATTGATACTTTACAAATAATTAGAGAAAATATGTACCATAGAGATGTTTAATATTTCTTAGTCTTTCCATGGTGTTTTGTTCTACCTAGGCCTGTTCTCTCCCTCAGTATGGAAGTTCCCAAGGCCAAGAAGCATTTATTCAACTTCACTAACCCATGACATACATATTAGCATTTTAATTATTATTGGTTATTTTGAGCTTTTAGAGGCTGAAAAAGCAGAAGTCCAATGCAGCATCAAATAACTACTGCAGCAAACTACTACTAAAATAATTTAGAACTAAACCTTTCATTTATTTCCATTGTATCTCCAAATCCTGCAATCAACTTTCAGTGACCTCAGTAAAACCCCTTTTTGTATTCATGGAGCACATCGTGCATACAAACAGTAAAGTAGGTTAAATGGCATGAGTGGATGAATTACATAATACATTTATTGTCTGATACAGTAGCATATGCCATTAAAGAGATTCTTTTAACTTAAGTCTCTTAGGAGAAAGAGGGTGGGATTTTCAAAGCCACAGCCCTGTGACACAAGCCCTGGCGCACCATGCTTAGATACCCCAAAACACAACACCAAAAAGTATTCCAGTCTTACATTGTTATTGATTTAACTGCACACCCTCAGTCGCACCACCTTTTATTTACTGCCAATGTCAGATACATTAAATGGTTCTGGTCATATAAGCGTACACACAAGAAACTCCATCAACTGTTTTAACATTTGATTTTAACACTGATTTTCTGACATCAATAAAGAATGGAAATAAACTTGTAGTTTTGCTCCATTCTAGACCTATCATCTCACAGTCTGGGTACCATATATAACAGATACAATATTTTACTAATTTTATAATCTTCTCAAGTTGTATGTTAAACAGTATATTTAAAATCTTTTGAAAGGTAGTTTTCCAGCCTCTGTATTTTCTATTAGGCTTAGAGATTTGCCCAAAAGAAAACAGAGCCCAAAATGTTCAGTTGCATTGTTCCTGAGAAAGATTTCTTAGCGTACTATTTACTTGTACAGGAGAAAAGTATAGCGGAGTAAGACATACTTCCTAAACTGGAAGAGAAGCCAACCTTGAAGACAGAGTTGCACATGGCAGTCTGAATTCTATCACAACTCTAATGTTGGTAACTTGGTCATTTTTGAACCCTCACTTATTTTGCACCCATCAAGCACCAGCAGTATGCCTATGGATTCCTGGATCCAGTGAATGCTGAGATATTCACAACCTTCAGTGACTAACAGCCATAACATAACATACAAACATTAAACTAATTAAAGTAATTAAATGAGTCATAACAGCTCAGCATACCAATGCACTGGATTCCTTTTTCAAAACCAAACTAAACTTGTCCTAAACCAAAGCAAAATTCTGCATCACAGTAGGTTCCATGTTAATGCAAAGCCACTGGCTCACTCTGTCCCTTCTTCTCTACATTGTACTAAAAAGACCCTAAATCATACAGCCTCACCACTGCCACTGCATGTATTGTAATATTTAATGGACTCCTCTGAAAATCCTAGGCTGGAAATTGCACAGACAAATGACAAAAGCAAGGCCTGCACTATGAAACAGAGATTCTGCATCAGGCAGGAAACAAGAGGAAAACAGGAAAAGGCAGAGGGAGACAGGGGAGTGACACTGCAGTCAGGAGAAAAGACATCAACAATAAAGCAGAAACTTAACTAATGCAAATTCAGCAAATTACAGGCAGCAGAACAGAGGCCGAATGTGTCCAGCTTGTAAAAGTACTGAACTTCCTCATGGTTACAAGCCGTTCTGAGAAATAAAGCTCATTCTATTGCCTCACCCCAAGTATCCTGTTCAGCAACACGAAAATGATGCAATACGTGACACGAAGCAGCTTCAAGGGGTCACCTAAACCGTCCCAGAGCCACAGAGAGAAATTAGCCACATCCAGCTCAGCCATGGTCACTGTCTAATCTTGTCTTAAAACCATCAACCATGCAGACTCCCCAGATCCTGGTGGCACCAAGACTACAGTACATCACTGCTTTTATTTTTCTTTTATTTTTGGAAAATTCTACAATAATCTCCACAGTGATGCCTTTGCCCAGCAGTCTATCACACTACAGTACAATCACTTGTATTACTTCTAGCTTACCCTGTAATCTCACTTATACAGTATTTTCATAAAAGACATTCCATGTTTGAGTTTGATGTCATTTTGATAGTCTGTTATTTCATTGTGTGCAGCTAATGGCACTTTTTCATATAACAGATATAAAAGATTTTCCACATTCTTTAATGTTGATGTCGATCAATTGGGTTTTCTCCATCTTTCTAGTTACAAATCGATATATAGATCAGTTAAGATTAGCTTTTACATTGTGCGGGACATAATTTTCTCCAGTAGAAACTGTTTTACTGAAATACTCAATGGTGTTGTGATATTTTACTTTAGAATTGTATTGCACATCACAAATGCAATATACATATGCAGTCCAAAGATGAGCCAGTGATGCCACACAAGATCTGAGGAATTTAAACTTAGAAACTGTGAAATTCTTCAGCCCATGCTCAACACCCTCACACTGCAGTTAAGGGACTTCCCTATCATTCTAAGTGACAGCTTAAGTATCTGAATAACTCTAGGCCTCACCATTTTTTATTTTCAGAGAGTCCTTTTTCTGAAGACAGAAACCGATCATATAATAATTGTGATACCTGAATTAAAGAGCAGCTAGGTGCTTTACAGCTGGAACTTCCACTGGTCAACTACACAAAACAGAGCTGGATGGGGCTTTCCGTGAGCAGTTAAATCCAGCAACCCTCTCTGGGCAAGAACAGAGTCTACAAAGGCCAGGGACAACAAAAATAGGACTCCCTCAGATTCAGTTTTCAACAGGCAATCACAGGGAATGCAGCAATCACTGTCTGCAGTGACAACAACCATGCTATGTACATAGTAGTCACAAACCAAACTTGATGCCTCACTGAATTTCTGATACATTTCTTTTGACATTATCACAAAAGCAATTTAATGACCTAAAGACTAGCTTATCCTCTGCATTCTGGAGGCAGAGGAGTACCCCCTTACTTATATAAGCATTGCAAGAAGGGCAGAGTAGTAGGAAAACCTTTTTCCTCACTTAACAGACACTTAAATCTCCTCTTTGTAGCCCTGATGATTTCTCGTTTGGAATTACACAGTTCATACACCATATGTAGCATATTTCTTGCAATTATTTATCTGTGCCCTGCTGCCTGTATGACCCTTTCTCTTTCCACGTCTGAAGTGAGGTTGAATTCTACCTTCCCAGAAACGGACTCTGTGTCTGAGTTTTCTTGTTGTTGTTTTTTTTTTAAACACTGTGCTGTGACCTCTGCTCCTTCTTTCTTCTTGTGTTCTCAGATAATAAGCCCATATATTTCAATAACGACCCACCAATATCTGCAAAGGGTCCAATGATCATAGAAGAAAAATGCCCATTTAAGTATTAAATTTTCTCAGCAATAAGACACACACAAGATCAATTACCAGATGACATACAGATGACTCAAGTTCCCTCAAAAAATTTGTCCTTTTTTCTTGCAATGCTGGTGAGCTGGCTTAATTATGAATTAGAAACACAGAATTTTCAAAAACTGCCCTGAGCTGTGTGGCAAAGCAATATAAATACAGTACAAGATGGTATCAACCTGAAAAACAGTAACAGTAGCTGGTAACAGTACCAGAAGAGGCCCCCCCACTGTGAACAGGTACAAACTCTTGGAAACTCTTTCTGAAACACACTGGATAAAGCATAAGACAACTTACATCAGAAATGATAACCCAGGGATCCATTCGTGGAAGTCACTGCCTGTTTTCTGCGCAACATGCTTCACTTCATCAGGACGGCTGAGACAAAACTTTCTTCAGTACTTGCGTGCAGTGCAGCTTCAATGAATAGTGTGTAGGTTTGAGGGTAGGTTGGGGTTTTTTTCAGTATTGGAAAGAAGACATTTCCTCCCATGAGTTTTCCTTGGCTGTTCAATATTTAATACAGATACTCAAGCAGAGCTTTTAGATTACCTAATGCTCTGTTTCATATCAAAAGGTAACACTGATGCAGGTGTAATGCTGCCCTGTAGACTCATAAAATTATGGCAGTTCCAAATTTCTCCTGAACATAATCCTACCAGAATACCAGCACCATGACAACAGATATCACAGCAAAATGCTAAATAGATTTAACTGGGAAGTCTGTCAACCTCTACCATCTGCAGCATGTATTTACATAAAAAAGACAAAAACATGAAGGGCTTTTTGTCCCGCCATTCTGCCATCTCTCTGTCATAACACACACAAACCTCCCTGCATGGCAGAGAACTGGATGATGAACCTGAAGCCTCCATCCAAGATTTGAGAGAGGATGGCAAGTCTTAGGCATTACATTAACTTATATCATGCTTAGCTCCACAGAAGCCAAAAGTTTTGTATGATTCTGGGATCACTGCTGTGGTGAACTGTAAAAACAGCGCAGTTTTTCCCCTTCACCCACAGTATCAACAACAGGATTACAACAGGGAACTGGTCAAGTGATGGCCCCTTCTTCTCCTGCTGCCCTTCTGCTTTCAGGAGCAAACAAGCTTTCTTCTAAGATGGAAGAAGCATCTTGGGATACCTTCCAAGCTTTTTTTTTTTTTTTTTTTTTTAACCAGGAAATCAAATTGGTCAGGAATCTGAGAAATCAAGATGTGGGGCATGGAGCAGGAGGAAAAATGCCAAGAATTGCCATTTAAAAAAAACTAATTGTTAATTGCTCTTATTGCTTTACTCCAGGGACAGAATGTTATTTGCCTTCAGTAACAGAAGGCTGGAGAAATAAGTTACACCTCCACAGCAAATACAAAGGTCTGAACGAGGGAAAGCTCCAATGGCTCCCAGTCCTTGTGTCCCCAGAACACTGCATTCCACACTGGCTGGAGAACTACAGAGAACTGAAGAAAACTGGGTTTTCCTGATCTTATCAGGAAGATTTTAATTTCTGCAAAGGGGAAGATTTGTGCTGACACCTAAGAGAGCAAGACAAAAGGCTCCACCTTTAGCCCAGCTCAGACCTGTCACTAATGCCCTGGAAAAGGCCCTGACGATTGACATACATTGTGCTGCCATTGCTAAGGGCTGCTGTACTGCTTCTTCCCAAGCTGTCATCCATCCCCCTTTCTCCCTGTTAAAGAGGGGCCATGGATGAAATATTAAACTCTGGCAGCACTGGACAACCCCTGCCTGGGAGTGGGGCAGAGGGCACTTCTACATGCACAGGTTGCAAGGGTCCAATCACAAATAAGCTCGGAGATTTCATCCTGGGGCCTTTGGGGTCCAATCTGGCTAGCTCTGGATCCCTGGCCCCACTCAATCTCACAAGGACTAAAGTAAAATATGGGAGGTGCTCTTTCTCCTTGGGATGACCATCCCATGATTTATTGTGGAACTCCTCTAAGAGGGTCAGGGAGAGGTAAAAAGAGGTTGACTGTGTGATGGTGGGAGATTTTAAACCCAGACAAAGGGGGGTGGAGGAGAGGAGCCACAGCCAATGGGATACAAGCGATAGGAAGGGCAAGGGGAGGAGTAACCTGAGGAGAGACCACCACCACAGGGGCTTTGGGGAAAAACAGAACAAACCATGTGATACAAATACTATTGAGTGCAAAATACTAAACCCAGTGAAAGTCAGTCACATTAAGGGGGCACATAAAGGATCTCAGGCAAGGAAGGAGATGAAAGATTTTGATTTATTCAATTAAAAGCTTAAACCCTCTGCATTTACAACCCCTTTCTTCTCTTTGTCCCATGAGACAAGCAGTTTGGGAGTACTGCTAACCATGGGCACCTGGTTAACTAGTCCTGGAAGAAGCTCCGTATCCACCCTCCTCAGATTCCTGGATCAGCACAGCCAAGTCTCCCTTTCTAATCCCTTTCTGAAATGTAACAACTTACATCACTGGGATGTTTCTTTCCAAAGAAATCATCATCTAAGTGCCAAACTCACTCTCAGTGGAAGATTGTCATTTAACCTTTCCTCCCTCGATACACACATATTTATTCTCCCCATAGCAACATAGATCCACTAGCACAGAGATATCAGTAATGGGACTCAGCTCTTCCCTATATATTTGTCATGGCAAATGTTCGACACTGGCACAATGCCAGTGTCCCCATGAGAATACCCTCTCCCTGGTGTCTGCTGTGAAATGTGACCAGGAATAAGCAAAGCAGGCTCCAGCTTAGAAATAAAGAAAACTTCCTTAACTAAACTACAAGAAAAAGAGAGAAAAAAACACAAGGAAAATGAAAACCTTACAAAAGCACTTTCCTCCTCCTCCCCACCAAAATTCCTAACGCAATACATTCTCCCAAATCACCAACTCTCAGTCCAGCACCACTCTTTAGAATACTCAATCTTCAGTTCATGAAGAGGAGAGGAGTCCTTCTTGCACCATAGGCTTCCCCTGGAAACACCGTTGAAACCTCGTGTACTTCCATGTCACTCAGCACTGCCCAGAAAGTCCTTTTGCCATCGTGACGTCTTCCTTCCATGCCCAGTGCTCTCACCACTGTGCATGGACCAGAGCTGCTTTTAGGGTTGTCTTTTAAGGATGCCTTGTCTCACTCCAAAAAAAAGGCCCAGTCTCTCCTTCGGGACATCTGTCCCCCCCCCCCCCATTTTTTGCACCCCCTGGGGCCGAGGGGTACCCACACTGAACCCTCCTGGTTCTGAGGCACTGCCTCCCCCTAAATGCAGTCTCTGTGTCACAGGAAAAAAAAAAATGGTTCCGTCTATGGCCACACAAGAAAAGTCCAGCCAAAAGGCCACTCCATCATCTCTCCCCCCACTCAGCCAGTCTTCTCCGCTTCCCTCGTGGCCCATCCCCTCTGCTCTGGCCAGGCACCTTCTCGCCGCACTCCCTCCTTCTCCTCCTGGGCCGGCCACTATCAAATTCTGTCGCCTGCTCTCCGTTTCTCTCCTGGGGGGCGGGGGCGGGGGGGGGGGGGGGGGGGCTGCCCGAGGTCTCTTGGCGCTCCTCCATCCTCGAGATCCGACCTCTTTCCCACAGAAGTCCTAAAACAGCTTGCCAGGGGTGTAGCTCTGGTTTTCAATCCCTGTGTGTTCTCAGAGGTGTGTCCAAACTTCTGTGGCTACACCAGGTGCCAATATTAAAATATGAGCACCTACTGGTAACCACAGCACATCCAAAATAAAACCTACTTCCTGTCAATGTGAAACCATGACAATATTATAGCTTCTTTCCTGAGCAGGATTTATGTTGGCAGCTGTGTGGCAAAAGCAACTGTGTGGGAGGAAAATGGTTTTATATAAAACTTGGAAAAACCAAAATAATCTTTGAGAGAAAAAACTATGTTTCAACCATTCTCTTCCATGGAAGACTATTTCTTAACAGAAAATAATCACCAACAGCAAAAAATACAGAACTATTAATCAAAAAGGTAACAAAATTACCATGAATTTTTTCTTTTCTTTTATTTATGTGACCACTTTTTAAAATGTTTACATAATAATATAGATGAGACCACAGCTGTATTTATAATACAGGAGACCAGAAGGTAAGTCAGCTTTGAAAGTAACAATTAAACTGTACTGGGTTTGAAGGGCCAGGTTTTAGCAGCAGTGCGGCTGCAGGGCTGGCTTCTGTGAGAAGCTGCTAGAAGCTTCCACCATGTCTGGCAGAGACAAGCCCTGGCAGCTCCAAAGACAGACTTGCCACTGGCAAGCCTAGGACAATCAGAAACTGTAGTAATGCCTCTGTGATAACACAATTAAGAAGAAAGAAAAAAAAGTTACTGTGCAGTTGCAATTGCCAGAGAAGAGTGGGGTGAGAATATATGGGAAGAAAAACTCTGCAAACACCAAGGTCAGTGGAGAAGGCAGGGCAGGAGGTACCCCAGGCACCAGAGCTGGGGGGATTCCTCTGCAGCCTGTGGTTCAGACCATGGTGAGGCAGCTACGCCCTGCAGCCCATGGAGATCCATGGGGATGCAGAGATCCACCTGCAGCCTGTGGAGGAGCTGGGAGTGCCTGAGAAGAGGCTGTGACCCAGTGAGAGGCCCATGGAGAGAGGAGACCACGCTAGAGCAGCCTGTCCTTGAGGGACTGCACACCATGCAAGAGTGACCCCACTCTGCAGTGATTTGGGAGGACTGCTGCCCATGGGATGGACTCACACTGCAGCAGTTTTCAGCAGCTGCTTATGAGATGGACTCAGGCTGGAAGTTTGTGGAGAACTGTCTCCTGTGGGAAGGCCCCTAAAGTGGCATGGAGAAACAATTCCCCCCTGAGCAACCAAAGAAACCACAGGTGATTCACAGGAATGGGGTTATGGTCAATGAAACTGACCATAATCCCATTCCCTGTCTCTTTACACTGCTGGAGTAGAAGGTAGAGCTGGGAAGGAGGGAGGGGTGAGAGGAAGGTGTTCTTAAGGGTTCATAATCCTGCTCTGATTTGGTTAGTGTAATAAATTCAATTCATATCTCTACCTACAGCCTGTATTGCCCATGATGTTTGATGAATGATCTCTCCCAATCCATATCTCAATACATGAACCCTTCATTATGTTTTCTATTCCCTGCCCCGCTGGGAAGGGGAATGACAGAGTGAACTGGCATGCACATGGCATCATCAGCCACTACAGAAGCAAATCCCATGGCTGTGTTTTCCTTTAACTGTGGTGGAGCAGGAGAAGACTCAATTTCCCACCCTGCCTCTACTGTACTAACAAACAAGGCAACATGAATTATCTCTGTATTTCTGATTCACCTTTCCAGGGCAATCACATTGATAAACATACCCCTAGCCCTCACTATTAAAAGCAAAGTTTGGTCTTACAGAAGCTGGTATTTCCCCTTACTCACAGGGAAGACTCTCTAAAGGTCCCCTTGCTCTGAGGCTGTGTTGTGACCTGAACTTATGAAGCTACAGATTTTGACATCAGTGTGGATACCTTGTTTCCAGTCTCTCCAGCCAGTACATGCTCCTCCATGTCCCACTCAGCTCATGGACTCCTCCACTCCCAGATCACTCAACCATCTCACTGACTCTGGGCTTTTGTTCCAGCCTCTCCCACTTATTCTCTCTTTACATTCACACTGATGCCTGGTCCCATACTACTCTGGCTCCTCACAGCTTTTCCACCGAGGGCCTTTATCCTTGCTGTCACCTCCTCTCAGCTGTCTGTGTCCATGGATCATGGCAAGGGCTACTTTCCTGTCTGCAGCTCCAGGGAAAAGTAGAGCAGCCCCTTAAATTAAGTCTTCCAAGGACAAAAAAGTCTAATAGCTGACCTTTTGGTCTGAAACATTTCTGCTAAAGGAATAAACAAATAAATGCACATGAAATTGCAATTTCACATGAAGAATTCTGGAGATGTTGCTGCAATGCCTTAGCTCATTTAGAATTCCAGCTTAAAGATCTAAAAATAGTAAAGGGAATCCCTCCCCTCCCTGCAATTCATTTGGCACCAAAGGTATGTAAGCTAAAATAACAAAATAGAAGTACACCTGGAAACCATAGAAATTTACAAATGATGCAAAAGAGTCAAAGCAAAGCTCTCCTGGAAGATTCTCCATACCTCAAATAATGTAATTTAAACAAAAGAGCTTCCATTTGAAGCAGTTCAGTTCACTGTGGAATTTGCCACCTTGACAGTAAGGATCCCTGAAAGGACAGTACTGACAGCAAAAAGCCTCATGCACCTGCACTTTTTTCTTGAACAGTTCAATAGGACAACACACTATGTGACAACACTACATGTTGCAACACTGCCAGTACTGCTCCAGGCTTCAGCAATATGAATCTATTAAATAATGTTAAAACCATTGTATTTGAGAGGGTTCTCCAAAACAAAGAATAGTTCTTGCTGGACTTCTAGAAATTCAGTAACATTCCATTTCCACTTCCTTGACTGCAGTGATGGTTATCACACAACTGCTGTAATGTTTGTAGCATAGCTCCAAAAGATTTTGGTTCAAACATACAGTAAATTTTACACAAAGCATTTTTGAGCATTTTAAAAGACATGCAGATCATGGAAATGATGCAGTAACCTGTCTGCATAGTGCTGCGACATCTGTCTTAGACTCCTGAAAAGCTGACATGGATCCTCAAGGGACTTCCTTGATTAAAAAACATTAATTAAATGAGTGAACATCTGTGCTGTTTTCCAGCTAGTAATTAAAATCAGCTGGGCATTGTAACCTCCTTAAAAGTGAGAAGTATACAGAATAAGTGCAGTCCACTTTCTCACATTTGGGTAGGGCCAAGCAACTTTTTGCAGCAGCATTTACCGTAACGGTTCCTAAGTGATTTTTCTAGCCTTTTGGTGGTAGTTTTCTTCCTGGCTAGCCTGAAAACAGGAACATTTTATTCTTGGCTTCACACATTAACATATTAACCATGACAGTGCTGACATTTGTTGCTAAGTAAAATTGATTGTTAAATGGTCTAGAAAGCTGCCATTACATTTAGAAATAGCTTTTAGAGTTTGAAATTAAATACTGTCAACACAACTCATGTTTCCATTTATAGACAAATTTGACAGGAATTTTTATGGCTTCACATAGAAAAGAAGAAGGAAGACAAGACTAATTTTTTTAATTGCTCTCAAACTGTATTACATGAAGTAACTGACCTATACAGAATCATAAGAGCTCAAGGACTATTCAGGACAGGCTAGATGAGAAAATGTCATTTTACACATGGAGATGAAACATTGCTTCATCCCCCTTCCATTTTCCAGTGCAAACCATGAAGTCAGAATTCACCCAGGCTCATCCTTTTCCTCATATTGCAGATATTCTCAGATATTTAAACACAGCTTTATTCCCTGAAATCAAAGGAGGGAGCCACTGACATGCAGTAGCACAATGAGGCGGAGATTATCAGGAAAAATGAGATTTCACAGCATGTGACAAGCCAACTGCAAGTATAGAAACTGGAAGTATCAGATAACTACAAAAGGGACCATCTCTGAACAAGAAGGCAGATTCACTTAAGCTGCTCTTAACAGCAGTGCAGACACTTAGTCTAGAGGTATCAATGCAAGAGCCAGTCTGGAATTAGTACAGGAGCGCTCAGACATTAGGCTGCAGTGAGAATTGGTGGTTTCCTACAAGTATCATAGGTATTAGTAAAATTTTCAGAGACTTACAGAAATATTTATTTCCAAAGAGCATATGGAATGACTCTGCACAGTGACTGTACCCAGCCACTACTTTCCAATACTCTGACTTGTGTGCTTTTTCTCTTAAATTTCCTCATGCATTTTCTCATAAGTGACTTTACAAGACTGGGTGGTTCAGGGACAGGAAACACCTCAGGACGTTTGCTTTAGTATCCACTAATTGTAGATTTTCCACAGTGATTTACTTTCTGATCTCTACTTAGTAAACCAAACAATGGAAGCCTGTGAATTTCTGTTCAAGGCAGGTTTGACACATCTCTGCCTTGTAAACCCTCATCTGTATGTTTCTCTTTAGAGAAGGGGACCAGGAAGAGGTACCCTAGAGCACCCAACTATCAGCATCCTGGGATAGAGCAATGGAGTAGGCAGCACCTGGAACCTATCTGGTTCCCTCACATGGCTCTCAACTACAGAAGTGACCAGCCATGGGCAACCTAATTGGACCTGGAATCACTTGAAATTTCTGTAGAAGCAGGAAAGTTAAGCTGGGAATTAATCAGATCTTTCTTGCTCTAGCGTCACAACAATTATGATCTTATTTTACCTATTTTCCTCTTCTTCTCAAGTGTTTCATTGTCACAGGTGTTCCAGTAACACGAATCTGGCAATCACATTCTGTCTGGAATAAAATTGTTTCACACTCTTCACCACTCTTCACAGTGCAGTGAATTGACATCTTAATGAAGGATTAAAAAATAATTTATTTGCTGTCATGATATCATTCCTTAGGCCGACCTACTTTTTTTGGGCAGTAAATATACTTTTTGTGCTACCTGGTCCAACTTCAGCCCAGTATCAAACCAGTGCATATAAGGAAAAAGAATTTGTCAGTGCCAGCTCATAGCTTTCTGCAAAAGGGACCGCCTTTTCCTGTCTGAGAGGTTTATGCTTCTGAAAACTAAGCAGACCGTTCACAGACTGCAAGCAAGAGCCTCTAAAAGAACTACTCAAGTTTGACAGCTTACACTCTCCTAGTAACTGGTATCATACTATTCCCTGAGAAGCAAGGAATCTATGGCAGTTGCTAAGAAAGTGCCACCATTCATACCACAAGGTATTCAGAGCTGAATAACCCATGGGTAGCAGGATTCGTGGAGAGGACAACCAGGAGATGTACCTCAGATGTCTTCTCCCCCCATTACAGAGTGCACAGGGATGTCCTGGAGACTATGGCATCACTGAGTCTTACTGGAGAGAGGACACATCTCAGAGAACATATGACTACTTCTAACAGTGAAATAAAAATAAAAGCTGAGGCTATTTGGGAAGTGGATACATACAGAAGTACATACAGAAGCCAGCAAGCTTAAAACAAGCATTGGGGAAAAAAAAACATAATCATAGCCATAGATCTGATCATCACCCTGATCACATTAAAAAATGGTCTGTGTAACAAAGAAAAAACACTTACCCTGGAGTCCTTTTCCAGACGAATTTTGTGTTGAAGGCTGCGTCTTCTCCTGGCTTTAGCAAGACCATTGTGATAAAAAAAGTATCCAGATTCTAAAAAAGGGAGCTGAGGAAGAAGAGAAGAAAAAAATAATAATGGAGCTATTGGCTGTTAATAAGAATGACAAGAAAACTTTTACCTGTGAAGTGATTCAGGAATCTACAACAAGACTTGTGAAGAGTAATACCAAAGAGCCCAAATCACTCTTGAGAATGCCACTTTTAAGTTATTTTTGAGAAGTGCACCCAGCAGCATTAAAGTTGTTTGCTACAGGTTTGCAGTGCATACCTTCATTTGGATGCACTTGGTACTCTTTCCACCTTACATTTAAGGTCAACAGTGTCAATATTTCTGACAGACACCCCAGATCACAAGAGGAAGCATTTCTTATTTCCTGAAAAAGCCAGAATAAAAGAACAAAATTAATTGCAAAAGATTTGAAACTCCAGAGAGCATCTCTCACCAAGAGAGCCTTATATAAATGCTTTGCTGAGCTGCTGTAGCATACTCAAACTGACACCATAAGATGGAAGGCAGAAAGCAAAGAGATTTCCACTTTCAGAAAAATATGATACTTGGAGTTTCTTCTGAGCACCCTGAAATGGAACACACAAAGCGTATTAGGAAAACAGACAGCTCAGTGCTCAGGTGGGAACAGTGTTCTGCACCTTTAATGTCCAAGACATTTAAGGAGCAAGCAACACCTCTGATGATGGGAGGGTTTCCCATCATTAAATGCACTTCTCTTCTCAGGACTGGCAGAGAGCAACTGGAAGGCTCACAGACATTTAGCTTTTAGAAGGCTAAAAGACATAGTGTTAGGAGAACACATTGCATTTCCAGCACTTAATTAGGAAGCTCCACTTGAATCTCAAGTGATCAGTTCTTTCCCCATTTGAACTTATTAAGTACATTCTAGTTGAACATTTAAATCTAAGCAACTAACTGCACATTTTTAAACTAAGCTAGTCCTTGTAAAAGTTGGAAAAAATGGTTAGGAAGTTACACATTAATGCTATGAATACTTCAAAGGTTTGACTACCCTGCCTGTAAAATACCTTTCTAAAAGAGATATTCTAGAACAGCTATGACAGCCTGTTCCTTTTCTTTTTATTATCTGTACTTCATGATAACATAAACATCTTAGCAGGAGATCAAAGTTCTTTACTGAAATACCAAGGATGATGTCTAGATAGAAAAAATGTTGAGAAAACCTGGGCTGAATACAGGTAGCGGCATCATGCTGCCATAAAACAGATTCTGTTCCTGTTTACACATATATACAGTGCATAAATATAAATTACCTTCTATGAAACTACCTCCTGTTTCAGTCAATCTATCACTATATCTGGTACACTCCCACAAACATAATTTACTATACATGGAAAGCAGTGTGGAAATAGAAGATGGTGAATTCTGAAAGTCTAAAATCTGGTAATTCCAAAAATGAGTAGGCAAGTTTGGATTTTCTTTTTCTTCAAAGTACTTCTTTGTGTTAATTGAAACATTTACTATCAATGAAATGAAAGCATTTAATTTTCATGTTAAAATTCCATTCTGTATGATATATAAGCATGAAGTAACTTTTTAAAAAAATCAAAGCATTCTGTTCCGATAAAAAAGACCTCTTTTAAAGTGTTTATGAAAAGTTAAGGAGATTTCATCAAAATCATTATTGTTCCCTGGAGCTGATCTGCATGGCTGACTGGAAAGCTTTTCTGGGTGAATAATCAGAGTATTTAGCTTCAGCTCCACACACTTGTGAAAAATACAACAGATGAGGCAGAAGGAGAAAGAAGACTATGAAAGCTCACAGTAAAGGCCACCAAAGACTCCTGCCCTTTGTACATATCCTCAGAGTCAGAGCTATTGTGCTGGTTTGACCAGGAGGTGGAATTCTGGGATGCTGTGGTCAAACCAATGGGTGCTCAGATTTTGATATTGGCACCTGATGTGGCCAGTGGGGTTTGGACACACCTCTGAGAACACACAGGGTTTAAAACCAGAGCTTTGGACCTGGGAGTTTCTCTTGGGACTTCTGTAGGAAAGAGGTCAGATCTCCCTCCCCCCTCCAGCTGCTGCTGCTGGGCAGAGGAGGGGCAGCCCTGCGGTAAGCCTGGTCCTGGACAGAGGTGGGGGGTGAGGAGGCCCTTGAGGACAGAAGGGTGGAAGAGCACCAAGAGACATCGGGCATCCACCCCGCCCCACCAGGAGAGAGACGGAGAGCCGGCGACAGAATGTGATAGCAGCCGGCCGAGGAGGAGAAGGGGTCAGTGCGGCGAGAAGTTGCCCGGCCAGAGCAGCGTGGGAGTGCCGGAGCTCTGGGACAGGCAGAGACTGAAATTTTTAACCCTTTTCTTGCATGATAGAAACCTTGCAAAAATGCTGATCCTCCTGGAGCTGAATGAGAGGAGAGATAAGAGATGAGATAACAAGGGATAGACCTGAGGGAAGTGGAGAAGACTGGCTGAGTGGGGGGAGAGATGATGGAGTGGCCTTTTGGCTGGACTTTTCTTGTGTGGCCATAGACGGAACCATTTTTTTTTTTCCTGTGACACAGAGACTGCATTTAGGGGGAGGCAGTGCCTCAGAACCAGGAGGGTTCAGTGTGGGTACCCCTCGGCCCCAGGGGGTGCAAAAAATGGGGGGGGGGGACAGATGTCCCGAAGGAGAGACTGGGCCTTTTTTTTGGAGTGAGACAAGGCATCCTTAAAAGACAACCCTAAAAGCAGCTCTGGTCCATGCACAGTGGTGAGAGCACTGGGCATGGAAGGAAGACGTCACGATGGCAAAAGGACTTTCCGGGCAGTGCTGAGTGACATGGAAGCACACGAGGTTTCAACAGTGTTTCCAGGGGAAGCCTATGGTGCAAGAAGGACTCCTCTCCTCTTCATGAACTGAAGATTGAGTATTCTAAAGAGTGGTGCTGGACTGAGAGTTGGTGATTTGGGAGAATGTATTGCATTAGGAATTTTGGTGGGGAGAGGAGGAAAGTGCTTTTTGTAAGGTTTTAATTTTCTTCCCTTATAGTTTTTTTCTCTCTTTTTCTTGTAGTTTAGTTAAGGAAGTTTTCTTTATTTCTAAGCTGGAGCCTGCTTTGCTTATTCCTGGTCACATTTCACAGCAGACACTAGGGAGAGGGTATTCTCATGGGGACACTGGCTCTGTGCCAGGCCTAAACCATGACAGCTATGAAAGTTCAAATTCTGTCTGGGTTTAGGTAACTGTTTTAAAAAGCAGATTTACACTTAAACTTCTATCTGACATCTTTATCAACTGGGTGATCAGGCATTTACATAATCCAGAGTTTGGTAATAGTTCTGGCTCTCCAAGGAAAGGCCCTTTCCCCCACACTTAATACATTACTCTATGCCTCAAAAACATGTAGGGGAAAAACAATCAAAATAGGCAGATTACAAGTTACAGCTTGAATACCATCCTTTCCTGTCTGTGGCCCAATTAGTCTTCTAATTCTCTCCACTAAATCAAGCTACTTTTCTTCCTTTCATTTTAGTATCAACCATTAAAATCAAATCCAGTCAAATATTGATCTTGATGTTCTTCCTTTAAGCAATTCTGAACATATCTGGAAATATATAATAACAGATATTTGCTATTTATTTTCCATATAAGGTTAGTCTCTAATACTTCTTAACACGAAGCAATATTGCATATAGTAACCTTTTAAAGCTGGTGTATTCAAGTTTGACCATAAGCAACTACAATTGGTACAACAATGACTGGATTTATGGATTTATCTTAAGTAATAAGATTGACTAAGATTATTCCACTCTTTCCACAGTTATCCCAGTAATCTTTGAGGAACTTGGATATTTTACGATTCACATGGTTTTTCACACCAGATTAATTAAACCCAGAGTGAGACACCTAGGAAGGCAGCTCAGTAAGGCAATACCTGAAAAATTGTGATCCAGCACTGGTGATTGTGAATAATTAATAGCAGAAACCAAGCAATTTTCAGGAAGAATCTAAACCCTGCAGTAAATCCTTGAAATCAATGAACATACATTTGGGAGAAATCAGACACCAGGGAAAGGGCCTAAAATGTCAAGCTTTGAAGAGGATTTTCCACTAAGATCTGTGAATACAAGGAATGATTGAAACTTCCAATTCTGAGGGACTCCTACTACCAGGCCAGTAACTTATTGATCCCAATCAAATGGAGGACACAACCAGCTCACAGGAGGATTTACATTCCCATTGTCATCTACTCCAGTAAATGTCTTTTGATGTGGAGCTATAGCCAAAGAGCAAATAGTGCTATATAACACAAATAAACAGTGCAAATACTGAAATGAAAACAGATCTCCTGTACATAAAGACTTTGAAGTGTCATCAACAGTATCTGCTCTGTAATCTTGTAGCTGTAAAGCTGGAATTGTTATGGAGTAAAATTACTATTCTGGCAGCAGCAGGCTCAGCATGTACCATGGAACAATAATGCACTCAGCCTCGTGGCTCAGGTCCTTTTTGTAAGACAAAAGCAATGCTTCCTGCCCTCAAAAAAAATTAGCAATTAAGTAAGATAACTAATTACTGGAAAGTACTTTAACATTCAAGTGAGGAGGATTATTTAGAAATAGGCCTAGTTATTGCCTTGATGTATAAATATTGTCCATTACAAGGCACAACTGCCAGAATCTCAGGAATTACAAGCACTTCATTACTTGCAATATTTGTATAACAGTACTGGTGGAAAATGCATATGAGCAAAACCAGAATCACAAATACAAAACAGCACACAGAGCAAAACATTTTATATCCACCTGTCTCCTTCTTTTCTTCATATTTGCAGCCTCCTTGTGGTTATTAATAACACTTTCTGGAGCAAAAATGAACTGTCTTTAACCCTCTTCCTGAAGGATGTGGACCAGAAAATAACTTTTAAAAATTCAGTGATCAACTAAATGCAGCAAAGAAAAACTCTTTCAGTGGAAGAGGCTTAACTGAAATCAAAACAGACTTGATGATCTTAGGGTCTTTTCCACCCTTAACAATCCATGATTCTATGAAGACTGCCAAGATGCACCATTTGGTACAGAAAGAAGAAGGACAAGTTTCAAACTGTCCACAATTTTAGCACTAATACATCTGAGGTTTCTTAGCTGTCCTCAGGCTACTGCTGAATCACATAGGTTGAGGTGTAATTATTACTGAAATAAAAATGAGTAAGTTAAATTCATGGTTCTCAACCATTTTGCACTCTTCTCCTTACAAGTCTTTCCCCAGAAAGAAAAGGGAGTGACTCTGTGCTGCCCTAGATGCCACTGCTGGGAAGATGTGCTGTAAACATGCAGCTACAATTCTTCCCTGCCAGGCCCAAGCATTGCTCCTGAGAGATGCCATTCCCTGGTACTAAAAGGGAGAAAAAGACAGTCCACTGCTGAGCCCTCAACTGCTCTGAGAAGGAAAAATCAGGTATAAAGTAGCCTGTTTCTCAGAGACACCTAGGATGATCTAGGATGGGGCAGCACATAGAGACAGTACCCTAGAGCTGATGGCTCCCATCCCATCTTGTCTACCTGACAAAATCAAACTGCTCTTCTTTCTTAGTTTTGCCTTGAACAATATGCACAGTGACACCAGTTGCAGTTTTCCCTGCCACAAAGCAAAGAAAATCAATATCAGCTGCAAAGCAGTACAGAAGTTTAAAGAAAAGCCACAGAAAGACTAAAATCAGATATTGTTCCTCATTCTAAAACTGCAGCAAGTGAGACCACCTTGAGCAGAAAACAAGCATCAGCATCTCCTGACCAGAGAAGCCCAGCTAGCAAAGGTATTATGAAGCGGCAATAAATTTTTAAGAAAATTCCCAAGTCGAATTAAGCTGCCAGTGGCATCAATATTTTACCTGGCTCTCAGGGAGAGGTCCAGCATTCACTGTTTGTCACTAGTTTTAAGAGGTCATATAGAATACGAAATAAAAGATGAACATTGGTTCCAAGGCTAATCTTTAATATAAAATTTTACTGGCTCCTTGTCTTTAACATTGCATTCTACTGGCTCACTACAGAGCTCTACATACATTATGGTGCCCACAAAAAGCTTAGGAATAACCTGGATTGCCCCCTCTTATTTTAATGGGAACTACCTCTGCCCAGCCTTCCCATACTGCCTTTCACACTAACGCAGAATACCTACAGCATTCTGCTAACTTATGTGCATAATTTCCAATGATTTCTCCCCAATACGGTAATATTCTAAAATCAGTTTACTTTAATCTTTTGTTAAGGTTCCTCTCCCAAATTACTAATGGGGACAATAGTCTGCAACAACTTTCTTTTGAGCAAAATCATTTATAAATACAAGAAGGGCAATTTATAGCAAGTTATCACCTTCTTTGGTCACCGAAATCAGCATAAATGGATCTGTCAGTGAATGGCATTCACAGAAAGCACTCACTCAGCCAGGCGGACACAGACCCTCCTCAGAGCTCCTTGCCTGCCTTAGTATGAATATGTGGCCATGGATGTGACAGTCCAAACACTGGTGCTAAAGGAAAAAAATATATACCCATCCCCCAAATAATAATTTAATATTTTTCTTTTTTTAAAGAAGTATTACACAAAACATTTCTCCCCATAGAGTCCAAGCACTGCCCAAGCTTATCCCTTCTGACTTTGAAAGGAACCATAAACTGGCATAGGTGAGCTCCTTCATCCCATTACTGCTCAGTAATTACACCAACAGAAAATATGACCTAAACCCAGTAAAAATAAATGTATTTGGAGCCTTTGTGGGCCCCACAGGCCTCACACCTTCAGTTACCATTGTAAGTGAAGCACAACAAAGTACCTCATAGCAGAAATTAGAAACCTTTTTGAAACCTTTTCATCCCAGTTTCACCAAGAACTGAGGATGCTTATAAATATTCAATAATCATTTTTAAACTCTCTTGCTCTAATTTTTGCCCACCCCAATTAGCATTAGAAATCATTTTACCTTTAAATACATAAATGGGAGCTAAGTCTGAAGTCAAAAACACTCACTCACTTTAAGGATAAGGGCCATGTAAGAGAAGAGCCAGCTAGAAACACAGGTGGCCTCAGGCACCGAAATGACACAGAACAAAGCACAAACATGAAAGGATTAATTCAAACATTGGTAGAGAAATGTAAAATAGCACAGAGGACTAAAGCTGCACCAGAGATCACCCAACATTAAATCCAGTCTACTGCGTCCCTATGGCCCCAGGCAAGGATTCACACTTGCTCATTTGTGTGCTATAATTGCGCTGAAGGCACAAAATAAGGATTTCCATTGTAACCAGAGTTCTGCACAAGCTCCAAACAGCCCCAAGGACTAGCACAGTCAGGCCCAGGTGCGAGTGCTATGATTCAGTCTTCCAGCTCAGTTCTTCTTGTACCTGTGTCCTAGTCAGCTGCCTCCACCAAAGTCTAATCTGCTTCTCTTGGCAAATCTGGCAGGTGGAGGTGTTATAACCATAGCTTCAACACTCCCAGAAGGTACATTTCATATGAAAACATCATAAGATCATCCTTGTGAAATCAATTTAGTAACACAAAGTGAAAATTTTTCTTACAAATTAATTCATAAATGCTTGTCTTAGACATTTTCATGTGTTTTCAGCTCTGTTTCATATAAATATCCAACCATCTTTTAAAGGAATCAGCAACTGGTGGTGGGAGTAAGAAGGGACCAAGACTAACTAGACAGATATAAAATTCAATGATAATATTTTACACACATGATAACAAGGCCACCTGCTAGTGTTATTTAGAATAGTGGGTATTCTGTAAGAACACAGCAACACTGCTTAGAAAGTTCTATTACATCCTCTCAAGCCAGCAGAAGTCATTTCCAATGGTTTCTCAAAGGTTTCCTCATCTCCACAGCAAAATATTTTCTCCTCTAGAAACAGTGTAAAGTCAAAAGTGATGTCCAAAGAATTTGTAGAATATGTACCTTATGATTTTATTTTATTCAAAAGGATAAAACAAAGCCTTTTGTCTAATCCCTCTTGCATGCAGCAAGAACAAGGTTAAACAGTCTCATAAATAGCTGGACATGAGGTGTTTAATAAAAAACAAGTAAATGGAAGAAACTTAACCGGTTGTGGACTGCGTTTACAATTACATGTCAAATCTGTCCACATGGAATTCATCTGAATGCCCCGCACAATTCGTGGCAAAAAAAAAAAAAAAAAGAGGCCCTTTCAAAGCATGATCCGTCTCACTTCTCTGAGATGGCCATGTTAGAATACAAGCAGAGCTGAGCCCCAGGAGCTCTTCCACTCTGAAGTCTGTAAGAGAAGCACTGCTGTTCAGGTAGATCAATTCTGATGTTCAATGGCTACTGTCATTTTCTCATCAGTTTTGTTGTTCGATTACCCCACCCAGTGTTTCCAAGCACTTACAAAACACTGCTCCATAGGTTTGGTTACAAGTTTGTGATACTAGGAATTTGATCTGCAATTGAATGAATCACACAGGTGTAAGGTTTTACTGATCTGTATCATTGTTAGGTTTGTCACTGAAGAGCTCCATCCTGCAAGCATATCAAGTCATCAGTGACAATACTCTGGATTTGCTGATAGTTTTATCAGTGAACTGAAGAAGTAATTTGACACTTTAAAAATGGCTATTCTAATTTATAGGAATGGATCTGTGCAGTTTATAGAGTTTTATCTGTTACTCCCCAGTAACTGTAAACACCATTATCAAGTCCACCACATGCCCTGTGGAAAGCAGGATACCTCCCAGATTTTGAGGAGAATGTTGTTTATATACTAGACCTCAAATTGGACTGTCTGGGTTAATCCAGATTGTCATTACCAGGAGTAGGTGATTATTTTTGTTTGGCTGACAGGCTGAAATAAAGGCTGAACAATCATCATTATATCCTCGTACATAAATGGGGTGGCTGTGGGTGTGTGAGCAAGAAGAGCACCTCAGTCAAGCCCTGGGAACCAGAAAAAATTCTGGAGTTCAGCACCAAAAAAGTCACTGGGAGCATCTACCAACTGTGTTGTCATTTTCAGCAGCAACAAACGACCACTGGGAAAAGGAGGAAACCTCTCCAATCATTCAGCTACACAATTCCATTACAACCACACAAAGATCAGCTAAACACACACATAATTTAGAATAATTAAGTAAATAAGATTTCATGAGAAGGTGAATCAATCAAATTTTCTTAAAGCAAGTATGTGTTACACATAATTTTTTTACACAAATTGGGAGAATTTTAGCATCCCATTAAAACAAAACAAAAACACTTCCACCCAATGAAAACAAAACAAAACAATAACAAAGGAATACAACAAAATAGAATAAACAAACACACACACCCCCAAACCTAAACAAACAAAAATGAGAAGACAAACAGAAATCAGACTCCAGACATTCTTTAGAGACAATTAGTCAGTACTTGACCCAGTTAATTAGCCATAACTCATTTAGTCTGAGGCAGTCATGCTGTAAGAATAAAGGGAGGAAAAAGGATGGTAATCCAGAAGTGGCTTTGCCAGTTCTATATTTTATTAACAAAGATGAATAAAATTTTGGCTCTAAGTACCTGTCTCCTGCTTAGAGCCATACCTCAAGGTATCCTGTCACTTTTTTGATGTTCTGCTGTGTTTTCAAAGCATCTCTCAAGATGCGAATATTGTGTGTAAGTTTACACACCTCAAACGACCTTCTCTCCAAGACCATTCAATCCATGACCATTTCCTTTGCTATTTCCCTCTCTGCTCTTGCTTAACATGGTAGCAACTCTGCTCTAGGACAGAGCCAGAACTTAATTTCCAAGGACACGAGTATCTTCTTATATTAGGAGAATCTTAGGCAATTAGAGCAGTAACATTCTTGTTTCAGTTGCCTCCTATGTAAAAAGGCATATGCCTATAAGTATTAGTTTAGTTATTTTATTTATTGATAGGATTCACTTAATTAAGGTTTGCACAGCATTACAGACTGTAATATGGAACTCTTAAATGTAAAATGCCAAGTGCCATTGCAAACATATATTAATGGGTATATCTACACATGTAATATATCTGTGAGAAATCAGGCACCTCTTTAACAACAAATATTTGTTAAAGGTTGTAATATATTTAAGCAATATTGAGCAGAAATCTCTTCTTCCTATCAGTAGATCTTCCTTAGAAAAAACTCATAAAAAACATTTTGATTCAGTTAGATTCTGCAAATTTAAATGGCTATGGTATGCCTCTGAGATAGATCAATATTGCTGAAGCAATTAGCACTGCTTATAAAAGGCCACTTTGCCTCACTCCTGATTTACAGCCAACCCATCTCTCCTTTTAAGCATGCAACCAAGCAGGCTGACTACTATTGTCACACAGGAGCCTGGTGTCACATCAGCTTCAGAAACACAGAGATAAAAGCCATGAGCTAAAGTTTGCTATTTAAATAACAACATTCAGATGCAGCATGCCCCAGACACAAAATGCCAGTACTTAAACTTCACCGATGAAGAAGGGGAAAGACGTTGCTAAACACTAAGATCCTGATTTCCAGTAAGGCATTTGGGCATTATTTTTAAGTCTACATTCATGTAACCAAGTGGCTACATAAACATTTGTGCAAGTGCTTAGCTCATGCAGCATCTAAAAGCAGAGTCAGGAACTTAAGCTTGAATGAAGTAGACGGATAAGAACAACTCAGAGCAAAATTAGTTGGTTACTGACAAGAGTTATTCAAGAAGGCACGGATTATGTGAATTACTCTAATGCAAAGATGCTAGCTCTTACTGGCACTTTAACAAGATCTGACCACTCTTGCAATTCAAAACCTTTACTCTTTCCTTTTTACTTCGTGTCTGTTTAATGCTAGGCTGCCAAGGAAGAGCCAATAGACAGCAAGTGCTTCACAAAGAGGTTTCTGTTATTGCACCACACTGAAAAAGTCTTCCAGTTGCCAGAGAAGCAGTCAGATCCTTCACAAAAATATATGCTTCATGGGAGAGAAGTCCACGGGTTAGAAACAAAACTGCAACATTAAAGGACAGAAGGACAGGAGGGTCACACTGTTTCTCTTTTTTTTTTTTTTTTAACATAAGGTAGTATGCTTGAGAAAAGCAGGGGAAGGAAGCCTCAAGAAAAAAACATTTTCAGCAGAGCCAAGAAAAGAAAACATTTTGGAACACTGCTGTTTTCCTTATTTTTGTAAAGTTTCTTGATTCTGCTAGGAGGAAGTCATAGACACTAGCCTCACTACCACAAGATCAGGTCAGAGGCAAATCCTTTACTCACCACCACCACAACCTGGAGAAAGCTCCTGTTGACTCTTGACAAAAAAGCATAATGGTCACTTCACAACAAGGAGCAGCTGCTCTGAATGGGATCAAGAGCTCTGTGGTAGACAGAAGAAAAAAAGGATGACTTATACCTAGGAATAATGATGAGAAAGGAAAGCAAACAGCAACACCCAACACCACCCCTTACCCTTCCTCCCAGGGCCTCCCTCACTGACCTTTCAAGCATCTGTGAATTAAATCTTTTACTGCCAATTAATAAATGATGCAAGTCTATTGCTGGCAGAAATTGTTTTCAGTCCAGTATGTGCTTGTATGTTATCTTGCTCCTATGACATTAGTCAAGCAAGAAAAATGTAGGAAAGGAAAATTTTTCATCCTTTAGAGCTTGAAAAACTGGTTTCTCTAGCAAGGTATAATATATTTTACATGAATAATAACCATTCAGATAGAAGGGGGGAAAGGGATTTTACAGAATCACACTGTTTTAATCTTCATCAAAAGAAAGAAAAATATCCACTAGCTTTCCTGACATGGTTCTATTCTGAACTATATCTTAATTGTAGGAGAAATTGAATGGTTTTACAGTTAAGAGATGAAAAGTACATTTGCCTGTGAAGTCTGGGGGTTTAAATGGCAATATAAAAATTAAAAGGTGGAAATGCTGTCAAGATGATGATGTCATAATCCACAACCACCATTCCATCAATGTTAGCAGCCAATTTTTCCAAATGTGTAAATGTGTTCCAGTTCTGATTTTGAATACTTCACTCAAATTCTGAACTGCCAGTTCCACTTTACAAATGGCTCTAAGTAACTTCTAAACAGCTAAGTTCAACTGAAATACCGTTCTAAAATTAGTTGATACAGAGAAGCATAAAGTCCCCATGGGACTGATGGGAATCCAACTGTCATGGTTATAGCTAATTCACCATATTTGGCTGCAGCTAAAAGCCTTAAAAAGAAGCTTTTGCTGCCCTTGGTGTTGCACAGTAGGTGACAGAGGCAGTACTCACCCACAGAGCACATTTCAGAATCACACTCCTCCGTTTCACTGGCTTTTCATAAAAAATGAGTAGGTAGAAAGAAGGATCCTTTGTCATCAGGAAAGGGAAGGCTATATTCCACCTCTTTTACTATGCATACAAGGAAGACTTACCTCTTTGGCTCTAGTTTTGTATCCAACAATCATCTGAAACAGCAAATTTCTCTACATAATAATAATAATAATATTTAAATATATATTTGCTGTGTTTCAGGTTTTCATAGGTTGATTCTTTGGATAAAACTTCTCTGACATACTGCCATCTTATTCATCTCATAAGCAAATAATTTAGTTCAGTCATGAGTATCTGGGATACTTGTACCAACTGGTTTGATGTAAACACTGAGGTCAATATTACCATTTGCTTTCTGTGGACAAAGTGTTAAGAATGTAACATTTCCACAGAAGTCTTGTTTAAGAAGGTAGGTAATATAGGACAATGTCCCAGTTCACTCCTTGTGAAAGAGCTGTTACTACCCAATTTATTTATTTATATCACAGTGTATAAATGGAGAGAGTGGCCAAGCTCGTAATTTCTTTTTTAAGTCCAAGCTCCTGCTACTTGCCGAACAGAGCCAGCGCAGCTGAGTTACACTGCTGAGCTACTGTCATAAATCTATGACCAAACTGTATTTCACACTGCTTGATAAACTGTGCATCATGGCCACTCAGAACTTCATGCAGTACACACCAAATGCAGCTTTCTCTGGGATGCTGCTTTGTCACAAAACACGGCCTGAGCCTGCTGAGCTGAAATTAAATCTCCATTTCAGTAGCACAGGGTTTGCCTTTTCGATGAACTCCTGAGAGTTAAATGCAGAGTTTGCCTTGGTTTACAAGAGCAATACACTAGACTTTGACAAATACTCGAGCAGTTCAGCTTCCTCCCACCAGAGGCTATGGATGGATGGAAGTGTTGAGCTGCTCACTGCAATATTTATAGCCGCCATGCAGCAGCATCCTGTAGAGACCTGACCCATTTAATTATCTGAAAAAGTGGAAAGAAAAAAAAAGAAGAAGAACAGGGTTTCTGATGACTGGAATAACATTGCAGGACAAAGGTAAATTTTACATCTATTAACAGCACTGAATTTGCTACTACCACTCACACAGAAACTACCCACCCATTCTGTGGACTGGACCTGCACAAAAGGGTTTCTCAGTTATAATATTTTAGTAAGAACTGGCATAATTTATCATTAATTTTAACAATTTGGCTTGATTTCCAGTTCACAGAATATTCTGTGAGCATGGACATTTCTCAGAACTTACTAATGGAAACTATCTACTAGATAAACTCTACCTACGCTTTGGCAACTACTTTGCAACTGCTTGATTACAAGCCTTTGAAACTTGAGTTGCATGTCTCAATTTTAATTTAACAACTCCATTGATGGATGAGGTTAAGGGTCATATGCAAACTTCTATTTAGCTGCACTAAGCAGTAACTATTACCAGCATAGATATTCCAGGGAGTCAAGAAGCTCTTCTGTTGCTGTTGCTTTTGCTTGGTTTTCTTTGTTTGTTTGTTTGAAATCAACACAGTTTTCTTGTTAAAAGCGCCAGTGGAAATTAAATTTCTGCTAATATTGTTCTCCTACACTGATAGCAACAGCAGTGCAATTGGGTTTGTTTCCCTACTTTAACCACATCAGTATAGTTACAGCAGTAGAAGTTTTCCTAAGGGTTGGCAGGGTCTTATTGTAGGTGTGACGGGGGTCACGCACGGTAGGGACGGACGGAGATGAGATCTCTTTGAAGCTAAGTCGTATAACTTGTAGTTTATTACAAAGGGCGTGGGTGCAGGGCCCTGTTGCGAGCTGCCAGCTGCAGCTCGGAGCAGGCCCGAGAGAAGAGAGGCTTAAAGTGTAAGAGAGTCAACGGCAAAGGTTTAAGAGCGGAGAGCGTGTAGAAAGGAGGAGGTGAAGAAGTGCAGAGGGAAGACAAAGAGACAAAGAAAGAAAAGGGCACGAAGAAGAGCGCGAGAGCAAGCAAAGAGATAAAGGAGAAGAGAGATAAGAAAGTGCCAAAAAAGAGCGAAAGGAGAGCAAAGCTCCCGTTACAACACAATAAATCATCTTTGGTGTTGAATATGCAGATTCTCATTAACCAATCTACTACAGCATGCATATCTTATAACATTTCCACACAACCTATAAGACTCACTACATTACCATACTATGTTTACGTGTTAAACCCTAAATCTTATTCTTTGGGCCCCATCTGCCAAGCTGCAAGGCCTGCTCTGACTCTTAGGCCTGCCTGCTTGCAGAGGGAATTGTTTCCTCCAGGGGGGATTACATTCAACTGGTCACAACTAAGGTATCTCAAAGATTGCTTTCATTTCAATCTCGCTTATAGTTTCTATATTCTCAAAATCTTTTGCCAGGCAGTCATATTTAAAAGGCTTTCTTGTTTCATCCTCCCCAACACTTATATCTTGTCATCTGGCATGTTATGTGAAGAAGATAAAAGGCTATCTTTCACCTTCACACAACAGTTGGATTTCCAAAAAGATAACAAAAATTCAAACACCTCTGTCCTTTTCTGAAAGAGACAAGCAGCAGACCTAGTCTGCTGGGACCATTTGCCTGCAAATAAACAAATGCCAAGCATGCCCAGCACTCTGGGCTAGATGGCAGGAGATCGATTAGTACACAACATGTTCCGGTATGCTGGGATCACAGCATTCAGGGAATGCTGTCCACTTCCTACAGGTTTTCTCCTTGACACTGGCAAAACTAAATATATTGTAAATGAAAACCAATAATTGCATATTTCCCCATTGGGCTGCAGCATCAAAAAAAAAGTGTAAAAAGAACTGCATTTGTGATACAGTTCCTGGGTCTCTACCACATGTTCTGTTTTGCAAATGGGTCCAAACAATATGGAATAAATAAAATTAAAAATGCAGACAGCTTTATAAACTGAGAGAATTCCATAACTCTGTTTATTGAGCTGTAGTTCAGGAAAAAAAAAAAACAAAAATCTGTAAAGGTAAGGTTTAATCTGCATGTTTTGCTAAGAAACAACTACAGCACACATTCAAAACAGTAATGAAGTAGTTACAGTGGGGATCTAGAGTAGGGAAGACTAACCCTATTGTTTTACACTCAAACAAGTGTAAAATCAGACAAGGTAGTTATTTCATAGTTCAAAGAGAACACTCACCACCAGCAAACAGTCTGAGTCTCTAGTAGAGAAGGAGCTTTACAGAAACTGGGTTAGGGATGTGCTTGAGTCTGTGATTTACAGATCTTCTTGATAATTTACAGCTTTCATGCGCATAATTGATTACATTTAAGTAACAGGAATTTTTTTTTGTTTGTTCCAGGTTAGCTGGTGGTTGCTCCTGGAGCTGTTTACGCATCGAAGGCAAAACACAAAATATTAAAGTATTAAAAAAAAAAAAAGAAGCAAACATCTATTTTCCACGTTTAGAGGTTGATCTGCACAGGAGGACATATTAAGGTTTTAGTATGTGCATCCCAGGATGAAATGTTCAGGATCTCGGACAGAAATCCCAGTAAAGTGCTCTCAAGGCTGTGAACTCATTATTCTGCCTCTTGGTCTGCCTTCTACACCACATCAACTCCCACCTCACAGGCTCCCTGCCTAAATGCAGGGAAGTGGGTTGTGCTGCAGTAAGAAATACAGCTTCTTTATCTGTTAAGTTTTGCTTTTGATAAGTCTGTATTTATGCAAGGTAAAGAAAAAAGAGAAAAAAAAGCAAAACAAGAAAACCTGAACGCTTGCAGTGTCTAATCAAGAAATTACTGGTTGGTTCCACAAAGCCTGGTCCTCAACCAGCAGCCTCCTAAGCAAAAAACAGCAAGCAAAGCAGTCACAGCTGTGACAGGTAAGACTGAGTTTTGCAATATCTAGAGGGATAAGGAATCAGGTGATACAAGATAAAAATAGAACAGCTTTAGGCAGCATAAACATAAAATTCTCCACGTTTTCAAATCCATGTTTGGTTCTTATTTTAAAATCTGGGGCCACTAGCTGTTTAAAACCCTGTTAAAATGCCAATGTAAAATATTTAGCCTTTTAGTTATGTTGGCATTTTGTGGACTCTCTCAGTCTCGCTGTTGTTGATGAAATGGAAAGAGATGCCTAAACTCTGATCTCCAAAGAGAAGACCTTTCTAAATGCATCTTCCACCTCTCCTAGCTAGAAATTAATTGAAAATTGCAAGCCAAGATCAGAAAGCAGCTTTTTCAGCCTGCATTAAGAAACGTATTCTGGTGACAACCACACCAACAGGCAAATAAATCAAATGGGGGGGAATCAATCAAAACTAAAAACTTGTTCTTTTTGCAGTTCTTACAATATTAGGGGGGCATTCTCACAATTCCTGAATGCTCAGAGATGGTAAGACTAACCATTTTAAGAAAGAATATGTTTTATCACAGTATCTCTTTCACCACAAATACACAGAATCAATTTTAGCAGGTAAAAATGGACTGAAAAATTGCAAATATTAAAATAAGAATCAAAGAGCGCAATCAGCATTAGAAAGACATCTGTATTCAAGATTAATTCAGGGAAGATTAAAGAAAAACTGACTACTCTTTTTGACACGTTAGGACCCTAGACCTAAACAAAAGCACCTGTTTATCTAAGTACCAAGCCCTTCTCAATCAACTTACCAAGCATGAATTTAAAGCACATTTAGCCTACCTGACATCTTGTAGGGGTTTCAAAATGATGGTAGGGAGCATGGCCAAAGAATCAATTAGAAAGCGCATCATGCAGTCCATAAAATTAATCTTAAAGGCAATGCTTTCTCATGTATTTTTACAGAAATATGCTGTTAAGTAAACGTAGTATGCACTTGCTCAGAGATTCCTTGTTATTGGGGGAAAAGAAGTGCACTAAAAAGACATAATTTAAAAACCAGCTCCCATAAAATCATGTTAAAAGAGATCTGTGATACCCTAAAGGCACAAAAGGAATCTTTCTCATATGAAACTTAAATTCACATACATTAAAAAAGAAGACTCTGCTCTTGTGTTCCTACACTGCACTGAAACAAAGGTGATTATTTTCAGACCATGGCTCCTCTCCAATATGGGCAAAGTTAACTGGATTTGTTTTAAGTAAGTAACTCAATATATCATCCTAACAGCATGTGTCATTGAAGTAGCTAAAAGACCACTTCTCTTTGTGATGTAATTTGGGAGTGGGGGGGTGTGCTGGTATTTTTTGAAAATTTCATTAGACAGCATATCTACACATAGTAGTTTCCCTCGAGAGCTTCCCACTAACAGCTCTGCACTTCTCTACGTGGCCACGTTCAACTTCCTGCACTGTCAATATCACCATGAAAGCTGTCTGCAGACTGTAGACTGCTAGACAAGCCTGACAATAGCAAAGCAGAGAGGAGATTCTTCAGCTGAAGAGAACTGAAGAGCCACTGGCATAAATGATACATGCTTCTACTGGCACCCAATTATCACTACCCAAACCCTGTTAAGAATAGAGATTGCTATCAACCTCTCACGGATTATCCTCCAACACACCCAAACCCTACCAACTTCTCCCCTTCCCTAAAATTACTGCCTTGCAGAAAGCAGAGTTCTATTTCCTCTTACAGCTGGGGAGGAGGGGTGGCAAGCTTACTGGTTTTTCAGGGATTGGCATAGTATAACCAGAAAAGTTCAGACAGTATGTGCTGAGTACAGGACCCACTGCAATCACCTGCTGCCCCACGCCATGAGCACACACACACACCACATTATGGCTTTGCTGGGCTTCATTCCTAGAGACACCCCTGTCCACAGCATCCCCATAGTGAGTCCTGGAAAACAGGTACTCTCTCTCCTCTTGCACACTCAAGGGACTTCCCTCCAGCTCACGTGAGCTACAAGGCTTATTTCCATGTAGAAGCTGTATGTCTCCTAATAGGGCTGAGGCATCCTGGGGACAAGCATGGTAGAGGGGAGAGGATTCGAACAGTCCAGAAGCTGCATTTCTCCATCCTACAAAATCCTCTTTCTCTTCCTGTCTCTTCCCCACTTGGACCACAGGATCATTTGAAAACATCCAGCAAAAGTCATAACAAATTGATCTAGGCAGGAACATACCCTTCTATCCTCATAGGGCCTTATCAGTCAGATAACCCCAGGAGAGGATGAAGGGAGCACAATCAGGAAGAGACTAGAAAAGGAAAACTGTTAACCAAAAAGCTATCTAAATCTCATATAACAAAACCTAATGCACACAATGAATCCTTTCCCAAATGGATCAGCAGCTGTCACTATCACAAGTCTGTGTGCCTAAAACAAAAGCATCTTACCAGAGCAGGAATTAGCTGTGGTCACAGCAACAATAATCTTGTCCTCATTTCTCTAACAAGCTCCCACTGGAGTTGAAACGAGGCAACCTGAGGGAGGGAGTCTCACTTGATATGTTTTTTTAATTTTAATTTTTAAATCAAGGCTTAAAGCCATTTCACTCATTCAAGTTCAGGGTGGTATTATCATTCATTTCCTTGGATGTAGGACCAGGCTGTCATTGTATAACTGCCAGGAAAATAAAAAAACCAAACAAGCAGCAGCAATACTCACACCACGCTTTCCTTTCACATCCCTCTAAGCAAGTGTGCCAAGAATTGTAACGACCAGGGCACTCTACCAGCCTCTCCCTGTTTTCACACAAGGTCTTACTGCACCCTAAAATATTTAGAGGTCTAATTATTACTTGAATGGAAGAGATTTCTAGCAGAGGTGGATGCTCTAGGAGCAAGGAGGGGACCTATCATTCTGGCTACACTTGATTTCCTAGAACCTCAGGAGCAAAAACAATGTCCAATGGCAACTGAAGTTTCCCAACTTACATTTTTAGTGAAAAACATTCACACTTATCATGGGGTCATCCTATTTCTCTAGGAGAATAACAGGAGTATAAAGAAGCCCACCAGCATCAAAAATTGAGTGTCAAAACCCCTATGAAATCTATTAAAATTGTGTGCAGGCTTCTCCATGGAGATGAGTCTTTCCTTTTCCCGTAGGTGCTCCGAGCCCTTCCAGGGGCGTTCGGGAAGCCCCAGGTGGCAGCCCCAGCCCCGCAGGATGGGAGCTTCTCCATGGCAGGATGTTTACGTAGTAAGTAAAAAGGCACGGAGTCACCATGTGGGAAACTCCGCTCTCCCTCCAAGATAACCACCCTGCTGGGCCAATGTCGAAGAGCACTTGCAATTGCTCTTGGCACCGCTATTCCTCAAAGCCTCTCGAGAAGCAGGAATCCCTTCCCGCAGGTGAGGGGCGGCCAAAACCGCGCCAGGGCCAACCCTGCGCAGCCGGCATGCCCACGGCACGACACTGCATGCCCTGAGCCCAACGTGAAGGGCACCACAGAGCTCCGACCCTGCGCGGGGGGCTTACCTTCCGCACCCCACCGAAGCCGTGCTCCGCCGCTACCCGCTCGGCCTCCGCCTGGCCCCCGTCGTGCAGCTCCACCAAGAAATGGTTGCTGTAGACGGCACCACTGGCCGGGGGGCCGAGGAAGTGCAGGAGAAAGAGGAGGAGGAGGGAGCCCCGAAGCAGCGGCGGCCCCGGAGGCATGGCCCCGCGCTGCGCACCCGCGGAGATAGCCCGCCGGGCGGGCGGGCGAGAGGGGAAGCGCCCAAAAGATGGGAGGGGAGGAGGACGAAAAAAAAATTAAAACAAATGAGCGCAGCAGGGGCAAGAGGAGAGCAGCGCGGAGAGAGCCGACCGGGCGGTGTGGATGCGCGTTCCACGGCGGCCGAGGGGCAGCATCAGCCGAGCGGGGAGGGGGGGGACGCACCGCGCTGCCAATCATGGAAGGGAGGATCGCCTCGGCCCCCCTTCCCTCCCAGCTCGCGGCTCCCGGAACGCTCGGCACGCCTTCCCAGCACCCCACCCACACTTCACTCCCACCTTCCACAGTCCTGCCCCTGAAAAGCCGCGCCCCCCGATTGCACCCGCACGGTGCACGCTAGCCCCCTTCTAGCTCCAGCCGAGCCTGGACTTCAGCGGCTGTTCCTGCTGAGCGGGAAGGTCGCCGAGGGCAGGCTCTGAACCTGGAGCCTATACGCGCGTGGCTGTAGGGACTGGAGAAAGAAAGACTTTGGCAAGACCCTCACCCGCCGGGACTGGCGCCCAGCTTCTCTCTTCGACCCAGGAACACAAAATATCTGGAGCTACCCCAGACCTACCATTCTAGCCAGAACCCTGCACCAGCTGCTCACAGGGCCCTCTGCAACCTGTCCTGTAGCCCTTTTTTTACAAAAGCAAAGGGACAGGGAGGTAGTTAAGCAGTGATAGTGCAATGCCAGGGGAAAACCTTAGGTCCAGGCTGAGGGCTCCTCACTGACTCCCAGTCTATACTGCCAGGATGCTCAAGAACACAAAGGTGTCCAGGCTCCCTGAGCAATCCCCAAACATTTTTCAGGCAATGACCTGCAGGAAAGTACCTGGGCCTTCCCTGTACTGAGACAGACAAGCATTGAGAATGTTCCGTGCACGGGTGGGATTGCAGAGGTAGCAGCACCTAAAAAGAATGGGAGCTCAGTTCTGTAAGTAATCTGCCATCTGCTATGATTGGAAAGGAAAAGTACAGATTGTGCAAGTTTATGGCAAAATATAGTTTAGCTTTTTCCCGCAGATACATCTGTTAATTTGTCATACCAAAGGTCAATCATTTGATGGATGGGTCCCTGAATGATCCCCTGGGAAATACTTGGGACACAGAAAGCACAATCTTCTTTAAAACAAACGAAATTATAGCTTTACTGTAATCTGTCCTGCAAATGGTCTATTGGAGTACAGATGTTAAATAAATCAGGGAAAACAAAGGAAAACATAAAAAATCAGAAACAAGGCTCTTCTTCCATTATCCTAAAATGCTTTAGAAAACAACAGAAGAGCTGACTGCATCATTGTGAATCCAAATGAGAACTGGTTTGTCATGACAAATTATTGATTTCCTTCCTCTGGATAAAAGAAATCCCTATTCAAACAGAAAGAAATGACAACTTGAAGCCTAATCCAAAGCCCAGTTACATAAACAGAAGTGTTGTAAATGAATGACTGATGTTGAAAAAAAATCAAACATGAAGGAAAGGTAAACCATGAGAAATAGCACAGTCGAGAAGGAAAACAACTTTGCAGTCTCATAAAGAGATTAGTATTAGTGTTGGTAGAATTCATCTTTTAGATGCTTGATCAAAGAAGAGGCAGTTACTAAGAACAACTTTATATATTATTTCTTTAAACCAAGTTGTTTGTTTTCCTTAATAGTCAGCAATGCCTCTCCTTACAATATGTTTCCAGTATTCTGAAATACAAAGTTGTGTTTCGTGTCAGGTACAAACAGGCGATGTGTGTAGTTGTGAATGCAAAATGTGTGGACCCCGACAATGGGAGAGCTGTGAATTCTAATGATAACCGAGGAGAATACAGCATGGAAAAAGGCCTTTGAACCTATCTGTTGTTTGCAAATTAACCCTAGTTGATTTAGGAGCATTGGAATTAAAGTGTTAAAGATGTTGCTTTTTGCCCGCATTTAATCCATAAAGAGTTCTGCAATAATAACCTTTTGAAGAATAATTTTAGAATATTACTTGTATCCTTGAAACTATAGCTCTGGAATATATATAAAGGAAATATGCTTATCTCACGCCTTATTGAAGCAGAGAAAAACAACTTGAGAAAGGAAGATGAACATCACCTCAAGGGTTTATGGTTTCAACCAAAGGGAAGCTGGACATCACTGTTATGAGATTTATAGTCTCTGCAATTAAAAGGTGGACACACATCTGGGGAGCTGGACCCCACCAGATGAGAGTCGTCTTTCTTCTTTCGGAAACTGGATCGTCACCATCTGGGGATACTCCTTTGAGATACATCCTGAGAAATTAAAATAACAATAGTGTATAGAATTGTGATGTAATAATTTGGAATAAAAATTGCTGATGAGCAAAAGATTGGAAATAGAAACTGCTGAAAAAAAAATTATGAGTACCCCTATAAATACCTGTAACCATCAATTATCGGTGTGCAGTTGGAGAGAAAACTTCCCCCACTGTACGCAGCGCTGTATTGCTCACACTTTACCATATCAAATAATAAATTGATTGCTGCTTGAATATTGGCCTAGTCAAGTTTCTTATTCATAACAGTATCAAAGCATTTCCAGGTAACTTGGGGCCTTTGAGCTCCTGGATCAGTTATACCTATTGGTGCTCACTTGACAGCTAGCGGAGACCCTGCTGGTTTCCATCCACAACTGTTCCTTGGTATCAGAAACATAAGGAAAATAAAAGTAGGAGAAAGGCATTTTGTCTGATTTGAATTCCTGTATATAGGTTTTTCTTTTCCTAGAGGTCTTCCCTGGACCTCTTTTTATTTTGGTGCCAGTCCATAGAAAGAGGAACACCAATAAGAAAGGCAATGGAGCAGCCCTCCTCACTCCCTCTTACCAGCAAGGCAAGATCCTGCACATATTTAGAAATGAAGATCATAGCACAGGTCTGGGTGAGGGGTGTGACTGAATCATTCTCTGTGCATATTCTGACAGCCCCAACTGCCACCTGTCAGTACTGCTCTGCAAGCTGGTGCCATTAAAGGGACATTGTCAACAAGCGAGCACCCACTGTCTATAGCTTGTAAACCTTATAATGACAAGCTTTGATGGCTTTGTCTGTGTGATGTTAAAAAATAAGTTGGGGGGTTTTTTTTAAGTTTTAGTTTAGGAAAGGCCGATTTAAAAAGTAAAATCTAAACACCAAGAAGAGAAAATTCCACCAAAAGCAGCAATTTAAATAAAAAGTCATTCTGCTGATAACTACAAAAGTTTAAGACTAGACAGGACCACTGGGATTTCTAACGTAGTACTTTATATTAACTGTAGGGCTTATTGGCATTAATTCTTGCATCTGGTCTGTAGTCCTTTTTTTCCTTAACATACAAACGTTGAATTAACAATCAAGACTGATTTATTACAGCCATTGGGGAAATGTTCCAATGACTACTTACAGTCATTTGTAAAAAGTTATATCTGTGCCTTTCTTTAAAATGCTGATCAATCCTATACTGACTTCTAGGTTTTGCTCTTAATATGATTTTTTTCATGGAACTGCTGAACTGTTATTTTCTCCAGATGACTTTTAAGATTGTGATGATAAAGACATAGAGTTAACACTACGTTCAATGTCTTCCTGTAAGGCATATTTTCCATCCCTTCAACCATTCACATAAATCTTTTTACTTCTTGAATTGTGAACTGCAGCTGCATCAGATATTTTTTCAGCAGAGGTCAGGCCAATGTTAAATGGATGTTACATCACAATTCTATTCTTACTGGGTACCCAGTCTTTCACCAGCTGAGGATTTCATTCAGCCTACATGCTGCCGAGTCTTCCTGATGTGCAGCAATGCTGATGCTGACTCAGATCTCTCATCCTTCCCTGAGCGCTCTTCAGGACAGGTCAGTGTATCCTGCATGGCCAACAATCTTTGTACCTAGATATTTATGACTCTACTTGGTCAAAATACACATAATTTACGTGCATGGAGCTTTCCAATCAATCACTTGGCACTAATCTCTTTTATACTTTATGGCTTTCTTCTTTAACCTACTCACTTTATTAGTAATGAGTTTATATTGATGTACTGGATTAGCAAGATTTTACAGAGATAATTTCTTGGCCCCAGTCCTTTGGAACCTCTGCAGAATCAAATCAACTCTAGCAATGATTCCCAGTTTGTAATTATACTTAAGAACCTAGCATTTAATCAGTTTTTAGTCTGTGTCAGAAAGGCTGTTTTAATTTTTGTATCCTATTTACTGATATGTCACACAGTATTAAGTGTCTCCCAGACAAAAGCAATGTCATAGATACAATGGATCAAAAAAACTACAATTTTTTCAATTTCATCAGGTAGTCCAGTAAAAGAGACTAAGATTCCCCCATAAATTCTGGTTTGTCTAACACAAGGCAAATAAACAACAATACTAGCTTCACCAGTGAAAACTACAACAGTGCTTAAAAAAATTGATATAAAATTAGTTTAAAAATCCCAATTCCAAATGGATTTCTGACTACATTTTTAAACAACCATTAAATTACTACAATTACTACATAGTGAAAGCCAACTTGCAATTGGATTTCACTATGAGCTCAATGAAGTACTAACTTTAAAGGAGATGTTTCTTTCCCTGAGGGCTGCACGGCATGACGCCATGCTGTCACGACCCGTCCTTAGGAACGGGTTTCATGATGATTCGTGGATTGATCTCAGGGTGCAAAAAACCGACATGGCACAGGGGATTTGCAGTAATAATCAAAACAAATATACCTTTATTGAATGACCACCGCAAAATGTGATGGAGGGATTAAGGGAGAGAAAAAGATAGAGAAAAGGGGGCGGGGGGGGGGGGGGGGGCGGGGATATAGCTACTATGGTTTTCTGAAGGAGAATTGCTGTAGATTTTAAGTGTTCCTGGAAGCCCTTGAATTAAAGAGGTCGTAATTTCAGGCTTTACAAGTGATTGCATTGGTGACTCAAAACCAGGAATTAATTTCTTTTCATGAATCATTTGCAGGCAGCTGGCTTTGTGAATGTTTTCCTGGAGTTGGTCGGGGGTACCAACCAAAGGGTCTCTCCTTTCCAAGGGGTTCAGCCCCTCTGCCCAATTGTCTGTGTCCTGAGTTAGGGACCATGGGATGCATCTGTCTCCCATTGTTAAGAACACCCCATGTCCCCAGCACCCACCGGCTTCTTGTTCTGACAAATGAATCTGATCTCTGCCAGTGAGAGACACCTGACATATGTGTTCTGTTTCAGATTTGTGGGGGAGAAGCCCATACTTCTTTGCAAGTTTTGTTAATTCAGTAGCAGTGTATGGGATTTCTTTAGTGGTTATGTGCAGGTCAAGATCTTCATTATTGATATAGTTCATTCTGTTTTAATTAGAGGTTTTATGCTATTACAACATAAAACAATTTTTCATCAATTCCCACAATTTTTCATCAGGGCTAATTCTTTTTGAGGTCAATTTTGATTGATGTGAGGAGTTTCCTTCTCCTCTGCCTCTTTTGAGGAATCAGTTTTATGTGAATTTTTAACATGTTCCTTCTTTAAGGCAGCTCGTAATAAGTTATTTGCATTTCTTTCTTCATCTAATTGTTTTTGCAAAACTTCAACTAGGTTTTGGAGGGAGTCTGTTATAGCATTTTCCTCACTTTTTCACTTAAAGCGAGTTTCTATAGCTGCTGTGAGGCAGGCTCCCAAGACTGAGCAGAGGACAGTTTTATTGTTGACCAGTTTGAATTTTGTTTCATGTTGCAAAGAACATATTCTATCAATATCATTTTCTAAGGTAAACCAATTGCAGTTTGCCCATTCTTCTCCTCCTGAAGAAGGTGTGGCATTGTATTTAGCAAGCAGAGCATAAAATTCAGCTTTACCTTTTGCACTGAAGTTTTTAGTCATTTTGTGAAAGTACTAAAGCTACACCAGGGAGTTAATTGTAAACTTAAGTTACACAATCACACAGCCTTTCCTGTGTCCCCGTTTGCTTCCCTGGGTAGTTGAAGAGACAGAATCTGCCTGAGAGGCCCTATTTGGTTACTTCAGGAGTGTCTCTTCCTTCCCAGACAGTCCAGATACACACTCACACACACACAAAACAGTTATTTTGTGAGGGAACAAAAAACTACAACAGGGAAATACTGATTTAAGTTAAACAACCACACAGCTCTTACTCTGTTTTCCCTTACTTCCCTGGGTAGGTGAAGGGACTAATCTGCCTGGGAAGCCCTGCTTAGTTGCATCAAGTTGCCCCTTCCTTCCCAGGCAGTGCAGATACACACAAACACAACAGAACAGATTCCCCCTTTTGCACCAAGAGATCTTTTTGTGAAATTCCGGAGACAGAACCCTCAGTTGAGTATGGGGTATTGCCTTTAACACCTGCAAAACCCCTCTGCTTACCAGAATCTTGTCCGTGATGCCAATTCAAATGTCACGATCAGTCCTTACGAACAGGTTTCATGATGGTTCGTGGATTGATCTCAGGGTGAAAAAAACCGACACGGGGGTTTACAGTAATAATCAAAACAAATATTCCTTTATTAAATGACCACAGCAAAATGCAATAGAGGGATTAAGGGAGAGAAAAAAATAGTGAAAGAGAGAGAAAATAAAAAGAGAGAGGGGGATATAGCTACCAAATGTGAAGATTAAGTCCTTTGGTCCAGTCCAGTCGAGGATCTGCCTGTTACATCGGGGAGATCTCAAAATCTCTAGCTAACTCAGAGGTTTTTATTATGACAATTCTATTGAAAATTGTGGGGGGGGTGGGGGGGTGGGGGGAACAGATATAATAAAGAATAGATGTAACAGGTAGTCTATGTTCTCAGCAGTAAGCAAGAGCCATTGTCTTCTTGGTCCCACCTGCAGTGGTCACACCTGCAGGCAAACATCTCACTTTGGTCAGCCTGCCTCCCCCACACACCTCCCCCGGGTTAGAGGTTTCAGTCCCTGTCCTTGGAAGGAGGAGAGAGGCCTTTTCACATAGGGGTTTCATGTCTCAGTATTTGATGGAGAGGCTTCTTACATATCAGTTTGGCTGATACAGTGGTTGTAAAACAGGTGAGGGTCTTCTGTGGAAGACCTCCTGAAACTCAGAAGTCCACCCAGGGCGAGAGGTGGGACAGCTTCCAAGGCTATTGTTGCAAAAAGGGCATGGTGCCCCCTTCTTTGGGCTCAACGTAGCATACGGCAAACAACACCTGCGAAAACAATAACTAACTAACGCTCTCAGGTCTCAGGCATATGACTTTCCCCTACAAGATCAGCAGACAGGAGGGGTCTTGTTTCTTCGGTGGTCTCCCTAATGACGATCGTGAGGCAGATGAGGGGTATTTCGGACTGACTCTCACAAATGCCAAGAGACCAATATGTCAGAGGAAGTTGCAAGAACTCATTTCCTTGCTGTGGAAGTAACAGAATCCTAAGTCTAAGATGTACATTGCTTTCATCTTTAATAATTTATCCTCGCAGATGTATGAGCAGTAGTGTTCTGAAGAGCTGGAAATAGAGCATTGCAATAATTGAATTGCACATTATCAGAGAACAAAACACATAAGCATCTTTTGGCACAACTCTGAGTCTTCCTTAAACCTATCTTTCTGAAGCTGTGAAGTGAGCATATATGCTTTAAGTGGACTCTGAAGCAGGCTAATACCTACATTTAGAGGAACAGAAATAGGATTAAAAAAGCTTGAGATTTCCAAGGAAAGGAATTGGATGCCTAGTTTAAAAGGCCACAATTGAAAGAAAGTGAAACAGTATCATTTGACAATTTTATTTAGGACAGACCTATATGAATAAAAGCAAGAACTAGAGAATATAGAGGAATATAAAGCGTGTATTGTCTGTGTATCCAGAACACAGGACAACATGCATAACTGAATGTACAGAATTAAAATAATAGAGTGAAATGCTATGAGGAAATGCCATAGAAGTTGAGCTGAAAAATCCCATGCTGAGTTGACCCACTACAGCTACAGGCTCAGTCACTTCAGGATTCTAGAAGCTCTCTAACAGTGTGTCTGTCCATTATCATTGCTGTGGATCATCTTATGACAGTGTATAAAAGCAAAATTTAATTGGTTTGTTTTGATAATGAGCAGCATAGGTATGAGCAAAGCAGAAACCACAGTAAATGAGTTCAGAGAGTACAGCTACCATACACTTTAGGCTGATTTGGTAATCAGCCATGACAATCTCAAAGAGGATTTTCATAAAACATATCTAGGCCATTTTAGTACAATGATGGATGGATGAGTTACCTCAGCAAAGCCAAGCACGATGAAGCCAAGCAACAGCAGTATTTCTGTGTGGGGGTTCTAGATTAAAGAGCTTGGCATACATCTATCTTAGATGACTTAAAAATCATTTTCCCTACTTAAAAATACTTCTCTGACCATTTTCATTGTTTTATACTATCAAAATATTTTATTACTGTTACAAATATATTAACAATGGAAGAATTATTTATGGGCACATGATCTGTTGCATGTTATGTTGAATGATGTTACTGGAGAGAGATGGCTACAGCAGGGACTCCATCTATATCTAAGATATGTGGGCCCAGGAAGCTTAGCAGTTACCAGGCACAGGAATTATGACCAAGGATAAAATATTTTGTGCCATCACCATGTGAAACTGCATGGGCCTTTTAAAGTTAAAAGACACTTGGAATCTGAGAGCCTATTCCACAGCTTCTAGTTATATAAACTTTAAGTTGCAATCAGAATCTTTCCAATACACTTTTATCTATGCAAGTGTCAGAGTGAACATATAGTAATTTAGTGACATGATAATGCAGATAGTAAAGAGTGTAGTTTTCAGCATCCATTGCCTGCAGGCCAGCAGGGCTGCAGGCAATGAGCATGGGAAAGGGAAGGTGTAATTACCTCTTCAAGCAATTTGGTTTTTTTTTATTTATGTTCCCAGACATAAGGACCAGAGAGGCTATTAAGCAACATGGTACGTGACAGGGAAGTGAAAACTATTGAGATAACCACTGAGCATAATCTCCTACACTTCCTTAATGGGGGCACAACCCAAAACCAACAGAGAGAAATAGCTTACAGGTAAAATACACATCTACAAAAAAGAAAAATTAAGCCCTTTAAAAAAGGGTTTGAGGCTAGGCCTGTTGTGAAAGCGTCAAGAGACTATGGCATGTACATCTGTTTTCTAAATAGGAATATGATTATCCATGCACAGAAGTTGTTCCTTGAATCCAACTCCTAGCCACTGCTTAATATCCATGTAGACAAATGTTCAGCTTTGGCAGCTATGGCAAAGAGGTACTAAAATTCATGAAAATATGTGCTTCATTTATTTTAAGAGGATATGATTGCTACCTTTGCCAGACTTGTATGCTTTTTCTGCTACTGAGTCTTTTCTGAAGACAATCTGTCTGGAAAAATAATGTCTGTGCAAATGATCTTAGAGAACTAGAATTGCTCAGCAGAGTCAGTTTGGAGCAGATGGTCTCAGTGACATTTTAGAAGATAACAATGGGTGAGAGAAAGCTTCTAAGCAAGACCTGGAAATATTAGCATTTTAAAAAGCCAAAACAAACTAAAAGCCAACAACAGACTTAGGGGAAAGGGTACAATAAATATGAGGTAAAAAGATGTCTGTTGACCATATGAATGAGTGGGTGAAGGAAAATGACTGGATATGTGGAGTTAGGGACAGAGATCATGCATCATAAAAAATACATTGATAGTGGAATTCAAAACAAAACATCAAAAGATCCAGAAAGTTGGTCTCCAAGAAGTCCACCCACAGAGGTGATGAAAGTTTCTTCAATTACTAACTAATCTAACTACTTTGGGAAACTCCCAACTGTGTCTCAAATTCATTACAGAAAGGCTGAGAAATAGAATGCAATAATTACAGTTTTCAACTTTCTGAGCCCTTGACAGAGAGGAATGGATGACAACATACAGGTGTAGCTCTTCAGCTTTGGTAGAACATTAATACTGAACATTTGCTCAAAAAACAAAACAAAACAACTGTCCCCAAAAATACAATTTATTGCAATCATAACTCACATGTGGTCTTGACAGTTCCATGACAAATTTTGGGGGGGTTTGATTACTAAAAAAAAATTTGAAAAATCTTGTATTTTAGACTTCATTCATTCAAACATGTTATGCTTCCCACAGAAGGTTTGATAATTTTTATCTTAGCAGTTAACAATCATCTATATGAAACATGATATGTTTACAGAATTTTTTTTATTCCATGCATTAAAATCTCAGGCTTTGCTTCCAACCAAAAATAACAACTCAGAAGAAAATCCATAATCATTTTCTTAGCATTTGATTTTAAAGAAAAACCAAGAGAAATGATCACAAAAAAGTAACTTATACAGGCAAGAATGAAAATAAAATAAGAAGCTGTCTTCATCTGAGCTAAAAGCTCTCTATGAACAGACTTAATTTTGCATTCATAAATCAGAGATGTGGCACCATATATCCAGATGAATATAGGTTTCTTTCAAGTTTGTCTTTGAAATTTTAACTTTCTAAAAGGCAAATTAAACTCTTCCACTACTAACTTTGTTCTACTTGTTCATAGGAAAATAAACATATCACAACTTCTTTGTATAAATATCCTTTTGCTGGAACTTATAAAGTATCTGCATTTTCTATTGTAAATTAAAGCCTTGCAGCCCATCAAAAAGTACAGACAAATACAAGTAAATGATTGCCATCCTCTGTGCTGGGCAGCTTTGATCAACTTTCTCACAATTCAGCTGCCAAGTACTACCAGAGTTAAGGTGCTTGGTTGATGACTGAGGTGAATTAGTCTGTGATCTTCCTTTTACCAATTTCACACACCCGCAGTTCACCTCCCACCCTGGAAAAGCCTGCAGAGCAGCAGCTTTCCTCTCATGTCAGCAGGAATTAAAAGAAAATCCACAAAATGGCTTAAAGCATCACACCAAAATATCAGTTTTAAGTTAAGAGATGTTTACCCTGTTGAAATTAATTTCCTTCAGGATCTCTGCATAGCTACTCTCGTTTTGTCATGTTTGGGAGCCTCATTCCTAGCCTCTGCCTAAAAACTTCTTCCTAGAAATCAGTGGTGTTTTTACACTCCTGGTAGGTAGGCACTGAAGCTGGAATGCAGACACAACCTAAAAATTGTGAAACAAAGTGCAGAGGATGCTGCAGACAGTCTAATAGAGATACTGACTCAGGAATTAGGAGAGTCAGTGTGCCATGTCCCAACATGGTAAGATTGAGGTTAGGCTGCCACCAGCCAACACCCCAGCCCCTCTGTCACCAGCTGTGCTACAAAAAGCTGTTTGCTAGAGGTTAGCAATGGGAAAGGCAAAGGGAGAAATGAAAACTCTGCTTTTCCCCTTGAACTCATATCTGGTGTAATGATTACTGAGACTGTTTGGACAAAGAAACTTAATTCCACTCAGAGGTTCCGAAGTGCTTATGCTGTAGACAACAACAATAAACAACCTTCTGAAAAGAAAAATGGAGGATTTTCTAAAAGCCAGGCCATACAAAGTTCACTGAAATTCAGTGGGAGATGAATAATAAAGCTGTCTATTTTTTTAAATTCTCCTCTGGCAGAAATAATTTTGTCTGGATTTTTAGTAGGAAAACAAACATCTCTATTTCTCTACCTTTGTTTCTGTAGTTTCCAAATCATTAAGTGTATGCGTATTGTCACGCTAAGCAGTATCATGGCTTACTAGACAATTCACCAAATAGCTACTACATGTTCAGAATTTAAAAAGCAAATTTTCAGTAAGAAAAAAAACAACCAAAAAAAACCCCCAACAAGTAAATCACTAGGAAAAAAACATTACTTGGGCCCCAAACACCTCTCCTGAGGTGTTTCATCATCATTCTGTTCACAAAGAAATATATTACCTTTTACTATTTCTTCTGTGAGAGAACTATAATGAACACAACAAAAGCACGTGCAGGCTGTGCTCAAGAGTTCATTTCAAAACTACTGGAAGAACCTGGTGGTTGGTTAAATCCTTATTTCACTTGTAGAAAATAAAGAAGCCTGAAGGAACTGATGAGAATGCAAGTCTTCAATATACACCTTAGTAAGGGAAAACTGAAATTTATTTTATTGTGTCATTTGGTTGGGATGTCATTTTGGTTTTGTTTTTACTTTGCTACATGATCAAATTTCAAAAAGTGACAACCTATTTTCCATCACCACAGATTTCAGAAAGTGAAACCCTATTTTCCATTACCATGGTGGTTTCAAGCGGGGGGGGGGCTTTCAAGAGACTTCTCAATAATTTTTAGTTCTTTGCAATCCTTATCTCTTGCTGGGAGCAGATCAGCATCAGTGATTAATAGGAAATAAAAGGTCCGGTTTTTAAGACAGGTATGCCCATGCCTTTGTATGCACATCTTACCCACTATATATGATAATACACTGGTCTTGCAGAGCCAAGGATCACTATCTTTAAAAAGTGAAAGAAAGCATCTGGCTCTCCAAATGTGCGTTGCTGTTTTGCCCAAAGGCTTGTTTTGCCAGGTTCTTTTAGTTCAGGTCACTCTCAGGAGCCATCTCTTTGAAAAATGGTGACAGCCTCCATGAAGAAATTAGGCAGAAGGATCACAAACATAATGAAGGGCATCATGAGAAAAAATAGTCTCAGTGGGAAAGATATTCTGTTTTCTTATGGAAGTGCATAATGTAGAATAGTCCTACTAATTTTTCATTGTTAAAGGATCACAGTAATGCATTGCAGATATTGAATAGCTGTTTGTATGACCAGAAAATACAAAAATGAAAAGAAATTTGGGAAAAAGAAAAAAAGGAAACAACCAGAAAAATGAGCACTGGTAAAAGAAAGCCTGCAATGTTCTATTTCCAATGGAACAGTCATCGATCTTATGAAATTATTGTATAGACTCCTCTGTGTGATCAGTGCCAAAATATGGGAGAAAATACGTCCTTATATTGAACTGATATAAGCTGAACACTGAAAAAAAGGATTTTTTTTTCTTTTTTTTTTTTAATTAGGAACAGATGGTCACCTTATTCAAAGTGTTGCGGGGTGAAAATTTTTCACTATCAGGCATCAAAGGCTAAAAATGGTCAAATTCAGATGCACACCCACCTGCTAAGTAGTGGTATCAGTAGCCAGCCACTAACTGATATAAGACAGGAGAGTGAGGCAAGAAGACCCCTCCTGGTCAGCTCTCCCTGCTGCTCTTGGTAAGATATGAGCCATAATTGCAACTCCAAGCTGGTGCTGAGCAAATCCTCTAACTGTGCCTCAAGGCGGTTCTTTGACATCCAAGTTTAATGCTAACAAGTGGAACTGCTGAAAAAGTAAAAAAATAGAAGACCTACAGCCTGCAAAAATTAAATTTATTTGTTTCAGGAGATTTAATTTTAGCACTAGGTGGCATTGCTCTAAATCTTTCACTGCCTCTCTCCTGAGCTCTTCACTACATGAGTAATACTTTTAACAGCTGGTGAAATACACAGGCCTCACTAAGGTGGCACCAGCCACACAGCTCAAAATGTGCTCAATGCGGCAGGCAATCTAGACAATAAGAGATTTTGTTCTGACTTTGGTTTCAACTCTTCTGTTTACCACTGTAAGAACAGACACAGTCAATAACCAGAGGTTCAGTTTCTCCAGCTGAAAGACTCAGCCTAACTCAAAGCTTGTATGAAACAATGCAAGTTCACTCTGGTGTTCCTCCCCTTCACAGTCACCCTCAAAAATCTTTCCGCCAGGGACAATACAGTGGGTTACAGCTCATCTTCATGCACTACATGACAGCTGTAAGACCAGGGCTATTTATCAATTCACTGCACTACTGGGTTGACTCATTGGCCGGTACAATTTGAAAAGCACTTTTTAAAGTTTTTTTCTTTTTTTACTAGAACTATTGAATTGTATGTGAAAGTTATTAAAGAAAAGTCTAGCAGCATGAGAAGAGTAAAAAGAATGGATTTCTAAATACGAAGAAAGTTTTCAAGAGCATGGAACTTAGACAAGTCCTCAAGCTTCCATTTTCAAACAACTTTAGCAAAATGTCCCAAATTGAATTTCAAAAACTCCTGAAATCTCATTCTGACTTAACCAACCAAGTCTTAGGTACTGTGTTTGGGGATTATGACCCAATGGACGCCAGCATCATATCCCAAGGTACGGGTTTTCAGGGTCCTGGCTGCTGCCGGGAGCCCCGATTCTGGGTGGGTGCGGGCAGACCTCCTGGGCATGTCCCGCTGGGGGAGCGTCTCCGCCGCTAGCACACACACAGTCCCGGATGACGAAATGACGGAGCGGCCAAATAAAAGGAGGTCTCGAGGGCTCAGGTGCTGTTCCAACAGGCTTTTAATATAGGGAAGTCCGAGGGTGCAGGCGGGGAAGGAAAGGGGGATACAGCCCCAGCGGAAGAGGACCGGAACCAGGGTGCTCGAGTACCGATCCTCTGCGAGACCAGGGTTTTTAAGGAGGAAGGGTAGGCGGGATCGGGGGTTAGGAAAGGGGTACAGAGGAGGGCTCAGGGTGAGATGATTTGGGGTACGCCAATAGAAAAACGGAGAGAGGGTGTTCTTAGGGAGAGATCCAATGAAAAAGTGGGGAGCAGGGAACTTTCTGGAAGAAAGGGAGTTGGTTACAGATGATTGATTGAATCGTCCCATGGTGTCCCAACTCCATCCTCTCTGTCCCCTCCTCCCACACCAAGGAGGGTTTAAAGCTTTAAGGAGATAAAATTTAACCAAGTCCAGAAATGCAATGCTGAAATCCCATAGGCTGTAACCACCTGTTACAGTGTGTTGTAAACTTCCTTCCCCAGGTGTGCCAATACCTCTCTTCCCCTTCCCCCCTCGCCCCCTGCTGGGCTGTCAATCAGGTTTAACATTCCAGCAAGGCGTTGTGTGGTTGGTCAAGTTCAAAGGATGCCCCTCAGGCCCAGGGGCCATTGGCCTGTCTAGGTGTCATCCCCCCCTGATACCCTGCCCCTCTCACCTGGTTGGGTGGCTCACCTGTCCCCCCCCCTTCCCCTGTCCCTGAGCTTAAAAAGGTGATCAGACCATGCGGCCGGGATTCTGTTGGAGCAGTTGCCTACATTCCGGCCTCTGTAACCATGGAATAAACCTCTGGATTTAAACCCTCCAGCAGAATCCATCTCCTTTTTTCTTCACCATCACCTGAAGCCTTCCTCCTGAGGTAAACGGAGCTCCTAACAAGCCTGGACTTGTTCAGTGCCCAGCTGCAACCTTCAGCAAGCCAAAGATATCTCTGGGCTTATACACCACAGTTGCTGCCTTTGGCCCAGCAGCGAGGGTCAGACTAGCCTAGGCACCATCTAACTGGTAATATTGGGATTCATATTCCAATATTTTGGCGTCCCTGAGGTGGGCTAAGCGACTCTGCAGCCCAAGAACGGTCTCCCAGTACCTTGGAGAAACTTTTGGCAGCCGTGCATCCAGCTGAAAGGGGCTTTGGTTGCATCACCCTCAGCTAGAGACTTTGGGAATATTCCCAGAAGAAGTTTCGTGGACTGTTCGGCGCCTCTGGAAAGCCCAGCTCCTTTGTGGTGAGCAGATTTTCCAGAGGGAGGACAGGGTAGCCTCTCTTGCCCATAGAGAGGTCCTGTTCCGGTGAGGAGACCTGCCTTAGACCCCAGCCAGCTACAGCTTCCATTTCGGGTGAGTATCTCTGCTCTCGGTGGAGCAGAAGCTCAAAACACAGACTCTGCCGTGAGTTCTGTTCCTTTTTTTGCCTTTGCATTTTTGGCTGCGCAGCCCCACAGATGGGAATTCATTGCGTTCTAGCTTTTATCTTTCTGCTGCGTGTGTTACTCTCTTTTGGAATTCGCGCCGGAGCGGGAGTACTCTCTGCCCTTCACCCCGGCTCTGCAGCGCAGCGTGCTTGGCTCTCTCCACATGGTCAAGGGATAGCTCTCTCTCTCTCTCTCTGTGCGGGGGAGGGGGGTTCTCTGCACACCCGGCGTGGGGGGCCCCGGTTTCGGCTTGCCACGTGGCGTGGCTGCTCTCTCTGCTCCACGGGGGGGCTGCATTCCACGGCGGGGGAGGCTTTGTTTCCACCTCGGCTGGGCAGGGCGTGCCCTGCTGCTGCAGCCCGGGAATTTTAAAAGCAGTATATACAGCTGCATTGTGAAGCTTTTGTCTGTTCATTATCACTTTCTTATCTGTGGTTTTTTTTAGAAATCGGTAGCTGATTTTGGCTTTGCTTTTGGTCAGGCGGGATTTAGTACTTTGCCTTTTACATCTAACATGGGTTCGAAACTCAGCATTGTACAAAAAGGGATGTATTATAATATTGTTAGCATTTTAGACAGTGGTAATGTTAAGTTCTCAAAGGGAAAATTGAAACAGTTTATAAGATGGCTTTTCCTCCACTTCCCAAAAATCTCCCCTGAAGAAATTCACAATATTCAATTCTGGGATAAAATTGGGAATGAATTGATAACCTTAGGACAATCTGGCAATGCACCCTCAGCTAAATTTGTGTTTAGAAGTTTATAAATTCAAACAGCATTGCTCAAAAAAAAAGGAAATGGAGAAAAAGCCAAATATAAAACTATGTACCTCTGCTCTCCCTGTTTCTCCCTCTCCTAGCTCTAAAACCCCTAAACCTCTTTCCCCAAAACTTGGTATTTTAAAGGGAGCACAGTCATTGGGAAGTTGACTCCCAGAGTCTGTTGAAATGCCTGAGTTGCCCTGTCCACAAGGCCCTGGCCAGGCTGCGTGGAACCTTCCCCAATCCACTGTGTCCCCTCCTGAAACCCACAGCACGTGTCAGCTTTCCAGAGAGCAGTGATGCCCAAAATGGCCTCCAGTCCTTAGGGAGTCCACAAGATGGTGGATTCCACGTGGCATCTTCCCAAACCTTGTCTTCTTCCCAAAATCCTCTTAAGCATCCCAAAACTCCAGCCCCATCCCCCTCTCCTCCTGTTCCTCGTGATACCTTCCCCCCTCCCCCTCCCGTTTCCTGCAATACCCTCAGCTCCACCCCTCTACTCCTCCCAGGGGGCGTCTGCAGATGTGATGTCACCAGGTGTCCCCGCCCCCTGCTTGCCCCCGACCCCGCCCCCTGTCCCCATAGTTTCCCCGCCCCTTGCCAGCCCCCTGTCCCCGCCCCCTCCCCGGGTTCCCACGGTGGAGATGCACCCACTGCCCGGTGGAGACACACCCACTGCCCGTCCCCAAACCTGTATCTGTGATCCCAATGCTTCCAATTCAAGGGATACAGAGCAGGGAACAGCAGATTCAATGCATAGTCCCATGTTCTCACTGGCTCCTGTTACCTTTCAGCCTGCTGCTCAGGGGGGAGCAGCTCCAACTGCTAATTGGAGTTCTTTTGGACAACAATTGATTAAAGAGATCTGTAAATCTCATACAGAATATGGTCCACACAGTCCATATTTCCATGGCCTTTTAAATTCTGAACTGAGTAGGACTGTAGTGATGCCACATGACTTAAAACAGCTTTTTTTCCTGTCTCATGACCTCCACGGAATTTAAATTATGGGCAATAGCATGGAAACAAATGCTAAATGATGCTCTCCCAGGCTTGCATGCTGATCCAAACACAGCCAAAGACAACAGTGGTAACCCTATCACTATTGAGCACCTCTGTGGTGAGGGCCAATGGTCTTCTCCCTCAATCCAAGCTACTGCAATTCCTGCAGAAACACTCGAGAAAGTAAAAGAAGCAGCTGAAAAAGCGTTCTTTTCCCTACAACCTGAGGGGCCTTTTGAACCCTATAGTAAAATAAAACAGCTACCATCAGAGCCTTTTTTGAAATTTGTAGAAAGGTTAACTAGAGCTATTGAAATACAAGTTAAAAAAGAGAATGCTAGGGAAGCAATTTTAGAGGAAATGGCATTTACAAATGCAAATGAACAGCGTCAAGCGGCAATCCTGAGCCTTCCTATAGAACCTCCCCCTACACTAAAAGAAATGCTTCTAGTCTGTAACAGGAAAGTGCCTCTGATGAGTGTGGCTGAAGACACCAGACCAAGGCTGCTGCCAAGACCACCTCAGCGTGTCGCCGTTGCCAGCCCTGCGCCTTTTCCCTCAGCACAGCAGTACCCTGGGCAGCAGCGGAGACCAGCAATGGTTAAACCCACAAAACCATGCCTGCTTTGTAACAACCTAGGGCACTGGAGTAACCAGTGCCCCCTGAAAAGGGAATTTGATGAATTTAGAAAAGGCAGGGGAGGAGAAGTACAAGCCCTCCCTGGGGGTCAACAACAACAAAAAAACTGAAAAGGGAGCGCCAGCCTGCCAGGCGTGCAGACACAAAAAGAGCAGGCCAAGGGAATAAGGGTAGCAAAACAAATCAAGCGTGCGATTATATTAATGTTTGTGTAAGTGAAGCAGGTGCTTCAAAGACTGTGTATGATTTAGGTGATCCTGAGTTAACCATGTCTTTTGTCAATGAGCCTTACAGGTTGCAGCTGACAGAGTCACTCCACCTGAAGGACACTGACTTGCATTTTGTCTCTGTAAATCCTGAACAGAAGGGTACTTGGAACCGAATTCGTTGTAAGTACATCGTCATTGGGGACACCAAACACACACCACAAGAGATCGAAATTGCTCCGGGAATGACAACATCAGATCCTGAGCAATTTGTTCTCAGCCTACACTGTTTCCACCCACCCCTGTTCCTTCCCAAGGGACAAATTGTTGCACAAGCTATCCCTGTGCCATCTTTACCTGAAAATATCAAAAAACAAGGGCCCACAGTCGCCCAGGTCCAAGTTATCGGGAAAGACAAACCCAAATTATGGTGTAATGTCAGTGGGGGTGGGGAGTCAAAATGCATTGAGATGCTTGTAGACACGGGTGCAGACTGCACAGTGATTCCAGTACAAGACTGGCCAGCACATTGGCCTTTGCAAAATGTTGCAGGTCATCTTCAAGGTGTAGGAGGTCTGCAATTGGCAAGACAATCCAAAAGCATTATTCAATTTGAGGGACCAAACAGACAATTGGCAAATATCCGTCCATTTGTGTTGGATTATTTGGAACATTTGTTAGGGAGAGATTTAATGGCCCAGTGGGGTGTCACAATTGATATTCCAGACTCTCCACAGCATTTTTGTGCAGCAGTCATTGAACAACAGCATCCTACCCAAAAACTGAAGTGGAAAACAGACAAACCAGTTGATGTGAAACAGTGGCCGCTCAGTAAACAACAAATAAAGGTGCTTGAGGAACTAGTGCAAGAGCAACTAAAAAAGGGCCACATTGTGGAGACCATGTCCCCATGGAACTTTCCAGTGTTTGTCATCCAAAAAGCTAACAGAAAGAGATGGCGGCTCCTCTGCGACCTCCGACAATGTAATTGAAGATATGGGTTCTCCCCAACCTGGTATGCCATCCCCAACAATGCTTCCCCAAGATTGGAAATTAGCTGTTATTGATATTAAAGGTTGTTTTTTCCAAATCCCCTTGCACCCTGACGATGCACCGCGTTTTGCATTCTCCGTCACTTCCATTAATATGGAATCACCTATGAAAATGTACCATTGGACTGTTCTTCCTCAGGGATTAAAGGTATCTCCAGCTATCTGCCAGTGGTATGTCTCTTCCCTGCTTTTCCCAGTACGTGCGGCCACAGAGAAGGCCATTATCTATCATTATATGGATGATATCCTTGTGTGTGCCCCCAATGATGATTTACTCACACACGCGCTTGACCTAACCATCGATGCATTGATTGTTGCAGGGTTCGAGCTCCAGGAAAAGAAAATTCAAAAGATGCCACCTTGGAAGTATTTGGGCTTAGAAACTGGAAATAGGATCATTGTTCCTCAAAAACTAGAAATCAATCCAAGGGTCAAGACCCTTGCGGATGTCCACAGGTTGTGTGGGTCTTTGAACTGGGTAAGACCATGGCTTGGTCTGACTAACAAAGACCTTGCCCCTCTTTTCAATTTATTGAAAGGGGGAGAGGACCCAGGTGCTCCTAGGTCCATTACCCCAGAGGCACGGAAAGCTCTAGAAAAGGTTCAGATTGCAATGTCCACAAGACAGGCCAACCGATGCCGGCCTGACCTGCCATTCAAATTTATCATCCTAGGTAAGTTGCCACACCTCCATGGAATTATTTTCCAGTGGGAGGAAAAACAAACACCTAAGGCAAAGGACACACCAAAAAAGGACCGGGACCAGAGGGACCCTCTCTTGATCATAGAATGGGTTTTCCTCAGTCACAAAAGGTCCAAGAGACTGACAAAGCCACGGGAGCTGGTAGCGGAACTGATCTAGAAAGCAAGGACCCGGATCAGGGATTTAGCAGGATGTGATTTTAACTGCATTCACATTCCAGTTGAGTTAAAATCAGGTCAAAATACTATGAAAATACTGGAACAATTGTTTCAAGAAAATGAAGTGTTGCAGTTTGCTCTGGATTCCTACTCAGGACAAATTTCGGTAGCGCGGCCCGCTCACAAATTGTTCAAACAAGATGTTCAATATACCTTAAAATTGAGAAGTGCTCTAAGTAGGAGACCTTTAAAAAGGGCTCTAACTGTCTTCACAGATGTGTCTGGGAGGTCCCACAAGTCGGTTATGACTTGGAAGGTTCCTCAAACCAGGCAGTGGGAGACAGACATTGCTGAGGTGGAAGGTTCACCTCAGGTTGCTGAATTGGCTGCGGTTGTTAGGGCTTTTGAAAGGTTCTCAGAACCATTTAATCTGATCACAGACTCTGCATATGTGGCAGGAGTAGTATCCAGGGCAGATCAAGCAATACTGCAAGATGTGTCTAACATCACACTTTTCTAATTGCTCTCAAAACTGGTAAAGTTAGTCACTCACTGAGAGCAACCATTTTATGCGATGCATGTCAGGTCACACACTGACTTGCCAGGGTTTATCGCTGAAGGCAACAGAAGGGCAGATGCTCTTGCTGCACCTGCAGTGATGGCCACTCTCCCAAATGTTTTTGAACAGGCAAAAATCAGCCACCAGCTTTTCCACCAAAATGCACCTGGCCTGGTTCGTCAGTTTAACATCACTCAAGAACAGGCCAAAGCGATTGTGGCCACATGCCTAAATTGCCAACAACATGCACTCCCTACAGTGAGTACGGGAGCAAACCCAAGGGGACTGAACAGTTGTGAACTGTGGCAAACAGACGTAACACACATACAGTCTTTTGGACGACAGAAATATGTTCACGTTAGTGCAGATACCTTTTCTGGAGCGGTCTATGCTTCTGCCCACACAGGAGAATCATCTATCGATGCTATTAAGCACCTCTTACAGGCTTTTTCTTTCATGGGCATCCCCAAGGAGCTGAAAACTGATAATGGGTCTGCTTACAAATCCAAGGAATTCAGGAGCTTCCTGCAGCAATGGGGAGTAGAGCACAAAACTGGCATCCCCTACTCCCCTACAGGTCAAGCCATTGTAGAAAGAACTCACCGTGATATTAAGAGGGTCCTGGACCAGCAACAACAGGTTCTGAAGGTAGAACCTCCCCACATCTGGTTATCCAGGGCACTATTCAAAATCAATTTTCTGAACTGTTCTTTTGACAGCCTGAACCCGCCCATCCTACGCCACTTTGGGGGGAGCAGTCATAGGTTGATGAAAGAAAAACCTCCAGTTTTAGTAAAGGACCCTGAGACTTGGAAAATGGTGGGACCCTACAAATTGGTTACTTGGGGACGTGGATACGCCTGTGTGTCCACCCCCTCTGGTTAAAGGTGGGTTCCTTCCAAATGGGTAAAGCCCTATGTTCCCAAGGTCTCAGAGAAATCTACAGAAGCACCCCAGGTTGGTCATGCTGCCTGGAGAAGAAAATGCAGCACGCGTTCTCTGGAGGAAATTCCATTTAAGCCTCCTATCTGGAATAGTTTGTAATATATGTTTGTTTCAAGTTTTTGTACCAGCTTAGATCCCAATGTTCGTGTGTAGCCTCGAGATGCCATGAGACCGAGCCTGCTTCTCGTCCTACTCGTGATCATCCCACCTGCGATCACCTGCATAGTTCCTCAGCCCAAAGCACGTATGGACCACCTGTACAAAGGCTCTCAAACATCAGCAGAGAAACTGACAACTGGCTGAATGGACTGTTCAAAGGCTGGGGACTCTTTAGCTGGTTGGGATCTATTCTGAAAACTGTTTTTAGTGCTGTTTATTTTTTCTATAGTTTTGTAGTTGTTAGCATTGTTTTTTGGCTAATCAAATGCATGGTTCTCAAGTTAATTTCAAGCTCATCTTCCCCTCCTGAGGTCTACCATTTGGAAGCCCTCAGTGCTCCAATGGATGACCTGAAAGCCTCAGTGGAAGACACTGACTCTCCTGTAGAGGAAGAACTGATTTACCAACCATGGTTTGGCAATCATTCTGCACCACAAACACAGTCCTCTTCTTTTTAAACAAAACTAGGGGGAGATGTTGCAGTGTGTTGTAAACTTCCTTCCCCAGGTGTGCCAATACCTCTCTTCCACTTCCCCCCTCGCCCCCTGCTGGGCTGTCAATCAGGTTTAACATTCCAGCAAGGCGTTGTGTGGTTGGTCAAGTTCAAAGGATGCCCCTCAGGCCCAGGGGTCATTGGCCTGTCTAGGTGTCATCCCCCCCTGATACCCTGCCCCTCTCACTTGGTTGGGTGGCTCACCTGTCCCCTCCCCTTCCCCTGTCCCTGAGCTTAAAAAGGTGATCAGACCATGCGGCCGGGATTCTGTTGGAGCAGTTGCCTACATTCCGGCCTCTGTAACCATGGAATAAACCTCTGGATTTAAACCCTCCAGCAGAATCCATCTCTTTTTCTCTTCACCACCGCCAGAAGCCATTCCTCCTGAGGTAAACGGAGTTCCTAACAAGCCTGGACTTGTTCAGTGCCCCGCTGCAATCTCCAGCAAGCCAAGGTATCTCTGGGGTGATTACACCACAGTTGCTGCCTTTGGCCTAGCAGCAAGGGTCAGACTTGCCCCGGCACAATCTACCTGGTAATATTGGGATTCATATTCCAATAACCACCTAAAGCTTAGACTGGGTAAAAAGACTGTTCACGCACTTCACATTCAGGAGCCACTGGATAAAAAATAAAGTCGGGTCTTGGAAAAGGGGTTAGAGCCTAGAACTCCTCACTCTTAGCTGAAAACCGCAGGCACCAGATAAATCGTGACTTGTCCAGTTTTACCTTTTCAAGGGGACAAGTAAGGACATTCAGCTCCTCAAATAAAAAATTCAGGCATATTTTCTATCTTAACTGCCTCATCTTCAGATCTATTGCTAGATTTTTCTCTTCCTTTCCAAGACAAACCCTTTAATAAAATGTACTTTGAGGCCCAGGTGACACTGTCTGCTTTACTGATTTGACAGGGTGATTTGTATTTGCCTCTGTTTCAACAAATCATGCAATAAAATCAGCAGCAATGACCCTTCCCATTTTCCTGAGCTACACCAAGAAGTCAGCAGCACTGCGACCAGCGAAGCAGTTCAACAATTTTATCCTGGGAATGAGGTGATTTGTAACACTGAGCATCACTGAGTTTTAGCAGAAATACATTCCAGCTTCTTTTAAACCATTTCAGGGCAAAGACAGAGTGCTCTTCAGTAGAAGAAAACAAGACAGTCAAAAAAAGTAGCTATTTTCACTTTCAATACTCCACAGTTAACTTCCGAAAGTGAAAGAATTTATATAAAACAACCTTTATCTCCTTTACATTCTACCTTATGTGCCTTCTCACACCAACAAGCATGCACACAAATAACTCCAGCTCTGAGGAACAAGATACAGCCCCACAGAAGCGGGTCAAGGAGTCTTTCCCCGCTGTCCAATCCCATACAGCCTGGGCTTCATTCACCAGGTTCTCCAAAAATTGCCTGAAGTCTTTTTAACTGGGTAGATGGAACCATTCAATCAGATTGGTAACTCTCATCCTTCCAAATCACTTGAGCTCTAGGGATAAAAACAGCTTAGCACTAATGTTAATTATTGTCTTTATTCTACAAAGGCCTTGAATATGGATAGAAAAAAAAAAGAATGTTTTCAGCTCTATAACTGAATCAGTTATATAAAAATGAGTGTACTTCCCTAATTCTGGCTGTCATGAAAATGTATCAGTTTCTGAACCCTTTAGAAGAAGCAGAAAGAATTGTGTGCTGTGCTCTCAGCTCAAGATACATGGTACATGCCAGTGTGCTCCTTGCCTAAAAGACACCACTGATGTCCTGATACAATAATCCTCCTTCTCTCCCTTCTTTACTGAAACAAATCCCTTAATAGGTACTGCTGGGAAACAGCTCCTCCTTTATGAAGGGTAAAGGGTTTTATTTGTTTGGGGATGGTTCTTTTGTTCTTCAATTTTCACTTCCATCCAATCACATAAATGACATCACATTTCCACTCCTGTTACCTTGCAAGTACCATTTCTTCCTGAACTGGCCCAGTGCAGATGGACCAGTATCATTCATTTGTTCTTACTTTGAAAATCACATCTTGAATCACCCTGTTTAAGAGGTGACTATCATAGCTTGGTGCTGCTCTACAGACATGGGTTAATGTACCCATTATGCCATTGGGGGACAATTCAGCAGTCTGTTAATAATCTTAAAACTGAACAGTGATTGCTAGTAATATATAGTAATTATATATATATAATTACTATATATATATATATATATATATATATATATATATATATATATATATATAGTAATATATAGTAATATATTAATCATCTTAATAAAAGTACCCGCAAATGATGGTCCTCACAAAAAGATTTAAAAAATAAAACCTATGTAGTGACTGCACACCCTTAAACGGGAGTGGTTAAACACAAGAATTCAGAGACTGAATTCCCTCCATTCCAGTGTGACATCCACTTACATAATGGGAACATATATATAAATTAGAGATATCTAATTTAATCAGGTACCCAGTATTGAAACACTTGCATTAAATGTTGTAAAGAAACACAAGTGCTACATTGGTTTTCTCCAGAAGCAACTGTCTGGAGTCTACAAGGATTCTAATTTTTTGGCAGAGAAACAATATTTTCCTTCTCAAGAACCGAGTATTTGTATTTATTCTTCTCTTCTTCAGCTGCCTGTTTAATGTCTGGCATTTCTCTTCTCAGGAAGTGATTCTGTTCATTTCTGTAGCATCCCTCATGAGAGTCTCAACAGGGCTGAGCACTGAAAGGAAAGGTCATCAGCAAATCAAAGCAGGAGCGGGCTGTGAGCTGGCACTCACAACAGTGGGAGAAGGATATCTTTGTGGCTACAGGCCACAAAGCTGCAATGGGCTTATGGCAGCTTTCTTGACCTCCAAGGATTTGGCTAAGATGTCAGATCTGAATTTATTTTATTGAATGTATGAAGAGAAGTCAAACAAATGCTAGGACTGAGATTGACTTCAGGAAAAGTGATACAAACTACAAACTACTAAAAATCATATAAACTACTCACACATGTCTAAAGGAAATTATATCTTAAAATCAGTGTTTGTTACAAGGTTAAATAGCATCTGAAATTGAAGGACTTATTAGGTATTTTTCTGTTGATAGTCATTGGTAATTGTTAGTTACCTAATATTTCTGACAAAAGCAGGCTTTCTTTGTAGTCAAGAATTTAATTACTTATGCTGGGAATATTTGGAATAACAAAAATAATTCTGGACACTCAGATTCAAGAAAGATTGAGATTGCTGCAGGTATTAAAAAAAACCCACTTAAGACAGTCATGGAAACCAAGAGTCAGCCCAAACATTGCAAAGTCCAGCTGGGTTTTTTCAATCAACCAAAACAGAAGAGAAGGGATAGGGCTGCTCTTAAAAACATGATCACACAATCACACACAATCTAAGGGAAAGCACTGACAAAGAAGGGGGATTTAAGACCAGGCACATTATTGTCGTAAAAACATATACTTATGGCAGGATACCACCTGTACCTTTTGTACTTAACTCTACCAATTGTGACTACATTAAACCAAGGACAACTGAGGGCAAAAATCCAAAAATATATGGCAAGAATATCTTGACCTGACCTTCTCTACAAAACAGCAGAGGATACCTTGATCCAACATAACAACTCAGGTTATAGTTGTACCTTGGGGGTCTCTTTGGAAAGGGTGGAAGTCTCAGAGCCTCCCTAAAGAAGAAACTGAGCTGCAGCTCCCCTTTTGAACTACCTGTGATCAGTCAGGATCCGTGTGCTGGTCTTCTCCTTTTTCAAAGCCCAGGGGTGTCTGGAAGATGCAATAGTTTTAAGGGCTCAAGAAGCTTCAGGCCTACTCCCATTTGGGTGTGGCAAGGGTAATTACACCCTACCAGTTGGCCCCTGCATACTGCCCAGGAAAATGTAGAGATGGAATTAATGAGGAAAAAGTGGCAAGATGCCTGAAGAAAGAAAGTATGAGACTGAGGGAAAGGAAAAACAATGAGAGAAGGCAATGGGAATGCAGAAATAAATCAAGGAGGCAAAAAAGTGAAAGATTGATAAATCAATGAAAATTGAGAAAAGAAAAATGTTTGGAAAGAGACACATAGGGAAGAGATAGGGACAAAAGACATGCAGAGCCCATGTGAAAAAGCCACTGCGATAAATTGCTATGGGAGATTTAAAAACTGATCAAACGTGTGAACAAGATGCATATTTCTGTCACAGAAAAGAAGAAGCCTCCTATTTGCCCCCTTCCAGGCAGCTTCCCTGCAACAGTTTCCATTTCTGGTGCAGCTGCCCAGTGTTCATCTCCATAGGTATTGATTTTAATATTTGACATAGTATCTTGCAAAGCAACTAACACCAGCTCTAAATAATCAGCTAATGCAGTCTCTGTACATCAGGAAGGGCTGGAATGCAGCACCTTTTCAGCACAGCATCATCACAGTATGCCCTTAAGACTGCAAACAAATCCAGCTGGTGAATAGTTATTAATTTATCACACATTTCCCTAGAGCCACAGTAAGATTTAATCTGCTTACTAGATTCACCACACAAATTCCTGAGAGGTCACTTGAATTGCATTTAGTTGTTGCTGGAATATGGAAATGTTGAGGTGTGAAATGCCTCCATCCCTTACAATAAAACGAAATTACTTCATTCCCGGAAAAGGAAAGGTGCTGCTTCAACTCCATCAGATAATACAACTTCTGGTGATGTCAACAGAATTGTCTGAAACAATGGAGGCAGAACAGTGCAATTCTGCACTGTAGTAGTCATCTCAGACAAGCAGACTGTGCCCAAGTCTGCTTGTACACAGTCCTGCTGATTCTACAGCAGGACTGCTTATGTGAACAGAATCTGTCAGCAGCTGTCTTAGGTATAAATCTGCAAATTTTCTACTCATAAGCTTTCAACACTTATTTGTTTCTGGCTTCCAAAAGTTGCCAAAAACCAGAGAGAAACTACACCTTCTTTTGTGAAATGGAGAATAGTAGTGGTCCTTCCAGCTGCAGAGCTGTAAAAAGAGAATTGTGTTAGACATATTCTTTCTGACAGTATTTTTACAGGAGAAAATCACTGTGAGTATGTGTAATTCAAGGTCACTTCCTTAAAGATGGTAGCTGAAAACAGGCTGGGTTTTTTTTGAAACACACAAAAATCCTTAGGAGAAGAGAGCTTCTTTTATAAGGGAAGCTGTCCCTATCTCAAAAAACACTTCTTAAAGGTCCATTGAGACCAAATAATTCTTGGGGTATCTGCAACCACCCATTTGCACACACTATGATTCTCTTCTAGCAGTCATCCCTCTCTCATGCTATTGTATCGCTATGAGAACACCACCCAAACTCAGGTCTCTCTTCCTTGAAAACCTTTAATCTAGTGCAGCTTTAGTCACTAATCTGTTAATACTTTGTTAATTTGTTACTAAGGATTACAGGGACCCCCCAGTCCCAACTATCTCTGCCTGACACACGCTCTGCTGCTTGTATTTGAAGGGCTACTAGAACATATTTCAGAAACAGCTGTCTAAAACAAAGCAGCATTAAGACATATCTGCAGATACTAATGGCACAGTATTCCTTGGCTCTTCCTGGGGCTGAGATGGAATCAGTGATGTCTTTATCCATGGGCATAATGAAAGGAAATTAAAGATTTTTTTAATTTTGGCTTCTATTTTTGCAACAGAATTAATACAATTACAAATAAAATTCATACATGTACCTTATAAAAACAAACATATATGTACCTTATAAGATACATATATGTAGCTTATAAAAAATTTATAAAAATAAAATTTCTAAAATTTAAAAACTTATATGGATAATTTCTGTCCTTCTCGGTTTGTTAATCTCAATCATGAAAAATCTACAAAAAGTGCTTTACAGAATTAGGTTCCCTAATGCACTATGGTGCTCAAGCAATTTGTCTTTGCAGAGAACCAAGGATATCAGTGGCAGCAAAAATACTAAGTTCTGAAATATTTTTATGAGAACAATTTTAATTTAGAAACCAGAGCACATACTTCTGCAGAGATGGAGCAGAAACAGTGGGCAGGTAAAGTTGTTTTACCTTGAAACACACTATGACCTCATTTCTAAGTCATCTTCCAGTCTTACAGTTCACCTACTTGCCTTTTCCCCTCTGGCACTGCAGACCCAAGAGCAGGGTTTTAAAAACACTGTGTGTCCCAATGTTAATAGCAAGGAAAACATCATGGGGATGGGATAGGATACTGACAGTAAGTATTCAAATCTGAGTTTAAGGTCCCAAAACAGATTAAATTTACCACTTATTTTGGCTGCAGGATTCTTGACTGATCATTTAAGTGCTGCATTGCACTTACATGTGCAACTAACACCTAGGGCTTTCAGAAACTTTTCTCAGAAGAGATCCCATGACTAAGGAAGGAAGTTGACTCCATAACTCAAGGCACAGTCAAAGATAATACCTGGGGGAGAGCTGGGACCAGTAGTCGCTCCTCCACAGGGTGAACAGTGACCATGTGTCACTGTCAGACATATCATGCACCCACCACCAAGGTGAAGTTTATTATATAAACTATATATAAAAAGGCTAATGACATCTGAAATGCTAGAAAAGGAAGTGCAAAACTTTGTGTAAAGGAAAAAAAAGCCGAATCATTTCAGTAGCCTTTAATGTTTATGCCCTAGAATTTGAGACTTTGCACACAGCAGGAGGTATTTGACATTTTCCTCTTCAGAGATTAGCACTTCCAGGTATTGATTTAAACTAGGATTTATACCATGACTACCATTTTTATGAAGGCATAATAAGAGAGATTAGCAACAAATTGCCAGGCACACCATCCTTAATCAGCTGCAAACTGTTTTCATCCTAAATTGCAGGTTTGTCAATAAAAGCAAAATGTTCATAACTAAGTGAGGTAGCAGGAAAAAAGCATTCAGCCATATTTTGAATACAAATAGCCACTGAGAAAGGGTACCATCAGAGAGCTTTTATCTTTTCTTTTTAACCTGGAGTAGATTCATAATTCATACTCATCTTAAATCTTATTATCTGGTTTGGATCAAAGTTCCTTCTCAAGCACAAAGTTCTCCCCACACCCTTTAAAGGACATGGGGTCTGTCTTAGCCTGTCAGAAGGCTACCAGGAAAACTTCTCATACCCAAGTCCCTTGCTGAACACAGTCCCAAGTAATGTGTATCCCTTTTTTAATCCATGAGTCTTCCTTTAGAAACAAAAAAAAAAAGATTTAAAACCACAATATATAAGGAGAAACCCCACCCAGATCTGTGTCAATACAACCTGAGGACTGAATACATTATTAAGAAGAATTTTCATTTGCAAAATAGAAAAAAAAGCCTTGCTCCTTTTGATTGTCAGAAAGAGTTCAGCACATACTTTTCCCTCAGTAAAATTTTCACAGGTGCCTTTCAACATGCCTTGTCCATCTAATCAGTTCTGAAAATCCTAATTTTGGCTACTTGGCAGCAGTGGAAACATTTGCCAGAGCCAGGTGTATTTTAATAACAAAGAATAAAAATTGAAGGGAAAATATATTAAGTTTTTTGCCTTTCTTCTAGTTACTCAGCCCCTAAATTAAAAGCAGGAAAATAGGTGCCTCATTCACTGCTCAGGTCTGCTTGGAAATTGGTTACCTGTTTAGCCTGCACCATAAGATTTTAAATTATTATTAGAAATTAATTAAATTATTATTAGAAAGCACCAAAGGTGTGATGGTGTTCACAGGGGTTCTTGGATTGGGGAAGAGATGAAGATCTGACTCCATGTTTCAGAAGGCTTGATTTATTATTTTATGATATATATTACATTAAAACCATACTAAAAGAATAGAAGAAAAGGTTTCATCAGAAGACTAGCTAAGAATAGAACAAGAAGGAATGATAACAAAGGTTTGTGGCTTGGGCTCTGTGTCTGAGCCAGCTGGGCTGTGATTGGCCATTAATTACAAACATCCAACATGAACCAATCACAGATCCACCTGTTGCATTCCACAGCAGCAGATAATCAATGTTTGCGTTTTGTTCCTGAGGCCTCTCAGCTTCTCAGGAGTAAAAATCCTAAGGAAAGGATTTTTCATAAAAGTTGTCTGCAACACCAAAGGTTCTCGCCACTGAATAAAATGGATTAATATTTACAAGAATTATATTTTTCTTTATAAAGCTTAATCTTGGCATAGCCTTATATCAATGGTGCCATGATAGGATAGAGTAGTTTCTGTTGAGGTTAGGTTCAGGCAACAAGCAGATCAGGTTTTGTTCACTTTCTGCCTTCTTAGGACAGTGCTAGTCCCTATGAGGCATAACTGATGGCCTGAATGCTAAAAACCTTTGATATCTCTTCTGTTCTGTCCACAACCAAAGAAAATTTCACAACTGCCTAGTTAAGGAAAAAAATATTTTGAAGCAGTTGTCTCTCATTCATACTATCTTTTGAGTTCATGTTATTGATACAGAGATAATGGAAAATTCATCTGTTGTAAAAGGAAAGCAATGGAGCCAAGAAAGTGGGAGAGCTGTCATGGTGTATGGGGGATCATGATGGATGTAGAGACCGGTCTCAGCTGGGCCTGCTGAATTTCTGCAGTGTCTCCAAAGCTATTCCTCCTGTAAGCAGCCAACTTTGGAGCTAGATTTCCTCTCATTCTTTGGTGAATTGTCACAGAGGCCACGCTATTCTGGGCTATTTTTGTCACAGAAATTGAAGAGCAAGAGAAAAGAGGAAGGACTGGGACAGAGCCTTGGAGCTTTAGTGGGCTGCTTCAAAGGGAATCACAAAGGTGAGGCACAGTCACACCTGTCTTCTACCCCAAACAGCAGTTTTGCACCTTGGAGCAGCAGCACTTCTGTCATGGTTTCACCTCAGCCAGCAGTTAAGCAACTCGCTGCCCCACGAGCAAGATGAGGGAGAGAAGGGAAAGGTAAAAGCTGGAAACTCGTGGGTTGAGATGAAGACATAGTTTAATAGGGAAAGCAAAATTTGCTGCATAAGCAAGCAAAGCAAAACAAGGAATTAATTCAGTGTTTCTTATGGACAGGCAGGTGTTCATCACATGTAACAGTTCTTGGGCAGACAAACATCATCTCTCCAAACATCCCACTCTTATTCCTTCTTTCCTCCACTTTATATACTGAGCATGATGCCATTCAGCATGGAAAATCTCTTTTGGCTCTGTGTAAGCCCTACTCAGCAATATCTAAACTATTTCTATATTTTCAGCCCCATGTTCAGCAAAAATCCAAGACTCAGCCGGATACCAACCACTGCGACAAAAGCTAACTCTACCCCAGTCAAATCCAGCACAACTTCCCAGGCCTCTGGCCTAAAAGTAAGGAGAGGGAACACTGCTCTATGGTGGTTTTAACATTTTTTCTATAGTCTGTAATTGGAGAAAATTAAAGAAGTTTTCTCCAGTGGGAAGTACTCAAAAGAACAATGTCAAAATGCAGCACACCCCCATTGCCCACTGGGACAAATTTATGATGTCTGAAGATCTGACCCTGACTGCTTTTCTCATTTCTCTGCTTCTCAATCTATATTCAAAATGTTACCAAAGTCTTATCTTATGAATATTAATACTATTGTCATTCACTGCTAAGGCTGGGCTAATGGATGGCAATACAGGAAATCGGCTAAGTAGCTCAACTGTCAGTTTATAGCTCTCTGAAGCTATTCTGGTAATAATAAATGTTGTCAGGGATGCTCATGGCTGATGCATTTAAAAGAGCATCCAGCAAACATGAGACTTACCTCTCTGTACACAGTGGGTCTAACAAAATTGCAATGATCCAATCAGCCAGCCAGAAAATAATTTTAGCTCTTTTATAAACATCTATTTTTAAGCAGGGATACATAACCATCTCAGAGAGAACTCAATAAACATTATTAACATTAAATAAAGCATAACTCAATTATCAAAGTAAAAAATTAAGACTATTTGTGCCCAAAGAAAACCAAATGCTTCTGGAAGAGGATAAACAAAAAAAAAAAAAAAAAAAAAAAAAAAAAAAAAAAAAAAAAAAAAACCATCACAAAAAAAAAAAACCCACCCATATTTTTTGTTCATTATACAGGGCTGTACTGTTAGGCCAGATTTTAAAATATTAGATTGGACTTTGAAAATAGGCTAACATAGCAAACCAGCCAGACCTATAGACTTAATTCAGTGGGGTAGAATGTCAATGTGCTTGCACTCCTGATTTCTTACATTTTTGGTCAAACAGTATTAAGAGACAGAAGGCAACGCTTTTTCAAGGGCCAAATGGTAGCAAAATTGTCAGCCCTTAGTGATTGACAGTATGTTAGAAGTCATCCTTGCTTTTGCCTTGCCCGCTCACAAAACAGTTGCCTGGAACCTGTGATTAACTAAATGTTTTTACTTGCTTGAGAGAAGCATTTACTTCGGATTGAAAATCAAAATCCTCAAGTCATGAAAACAGAGAGTCTAATAAGGGAGAAGTTGAACTAGTTTTGATTAAAACTGGCCAGAAATATTTAAATTTTAAAAATTCCTCACAAAATTGAAAGATGAAAGAAGTTTGGGGTTAGGGGGTGGAAATGTTCCACTTCTACATAGCAACATTCTATGAAACAGAAAGGAAAACTGGAAAGCATACTGAGGAACTACAGGAAACACCAAGAAGGATCCCAAAAAGTTCTGCTCCTTGAGTCCTCACTCTCTAATAGCCAGTTATCAGTACTGACACCACTGAGTTTTCCACAATCAGAAACCATCCAAACATTTTGAACCACAAACTGGGCACAAATCTCTTTCAGAACTGTCAGGTATTTTTGAGAAATAGGAGAGGCTGAAAGAGCTATTCTGTCTTGAATAACTGGAAAGCATCTGAACATCCTCTTTTAACCCCATAGCACTGCAGTTACTGAGCCATCCCAAGACAGAGAATTCACACATGTCAACACTTGTCAGTTGTATATTTACCAAATCTTGTCAAATATAGGTGTATATCTCCCCTTACTTGGGAACAATATAATACCAATATTTTTCTTGTGCCCTGTTCCTGACACAGGGAGGGTGCTGAGCAGTATGATTTCCACATCCTTCCTGCAGCACTCTACTGTCGTTTCCCAATCTCTTAAAATGTCCTTACATTAAAGTTTCTTGAGTTTCCCTTTTCCCATACACTTCTCCCAGGAATGCATGACTGTACTTCAAGTGTTTATGTTTCAGTTACTGACCTCTGTCATCAACTCTGCATGCTCTCTGCTGTTTGATGAAAATGCATTTGTTTTCCTGTTGTGCACAACTTTTAGTTAATATACCCCCAGACCAGAGAAGCCACCAATGAAATATTAATTTGTTCTGCTGCTTCAGTTACAGCTTCTGGCTGGGCCTCTAAAGGAAAAGATCCCTAATCACAGGAATGGGTTTATTACACTTAATTGTGTGTCTTACTCTGAGTCATCAAAATATTTGATGTCTCTGAACAACATTAAAATATTGAAGCCAAGCAGGAAAGGCTAACAAAAGATCAAAAAGCTCAATGCCAGCTCACACTGCCTCATATGACTTAAGAGAAATAGAGATTGAGAAAAAAAAGCCCTAGAGTCCATGACATTGATGTTGTGCAGAAAGACATCTGGGGAGCAGCTTAGACTGCTTCCACTTGGGACTCTTGTGTCTTTTTCAGTAAGGGATATAAAGCAATTAACCTGCAGCCTCTGTGCCTTGGCCAGCTCAAGAAAAGAAGGAAGAGATAAGCAGAAAGTTTATCATACCTAAAATTTATGGCATCTGAGGTTTGTCAAGGGAGCCAATTTGAGCAGAGCAAGTTTTGAGGCAAAACACAAGGCTGAGAATCATGACTGTGAAAAATGCGGATTTTATGATTGGCTTTTCGCAAATATTAAAATTAATATTATATGTCTTGTGTTAGAAAGTAATGTTGTATTAATTCTCTTAAGTAGTGTGTTAAATATAGCTTTGGGTATAAAAAAATGTTAAAATAGAAACTCTGCTATGTAAGATACTTTTTTTAAAGAAAGGACTTGCAGCGAAATAGCAGCCACAGGACACCTAAATCTTTCAGAGAAAAAGAGCTTATTGCCCTCTTATAAAAAGAAACTAACTTTTTCCCACCTTGAAGGCGCTGTTAGGATGCAGAGCAAGAAGTTGACAATGACCAGACAGAATCCTGTGTTTGAATGGAATTTATGCATCATGTATGAGGTGTATGAATATGCAACAGGCTATTGGTTTTAAGGGTTAATCCTTTGTTAACAGGGGTCCTTTTTCGGGCTCGTGCTGCCCAAAAAAAGGTACCTGGACGTCTGTAACTCTTTGTCTCTATTGTCTCATACTGTCCTTATTAAAATTCTCCAAATTATTATTACTCTAATTGTATTACTAGTTTTATAACTATTTTATTACTATTAAACTTTTAAAATTTTAAAAACAAGTGATTGGCGTATTTCACAATGGCAATGGGATTTTATTCCTATCCTGGTCCATGGAGAAAAAAAAGACATTTTCCTGTTTCCTTATTTATCTCTTGTCTGCTCTATCCACTTAAACAAAAATGCTTTGTGTGCTTGCAAATTGGCACCCTGTTCATGAATAAGTCTAGAAAATGCAGCATGCTATAAATAAGCATATTATCAAAATTATATTTGTTTTGGGAGGCCACTTCACATTGGGTCAGACAAGTCATTCCTGCCATGCTTCACAATAAAAGCCATTCCTGGCACCACCGCGCAGAGGTCCGGCGAGACACCGCGCCGCCATCCCGCCACCGCCAGGCCGCCGGGGCTTTTAAGATCTCCGCCCGCAGCTGCCGGCTCCCCCACGCCACGTGGCTCCCACATGGCTACTCGGAGCCGCCCGCCGGCTCGTCGGTTTGCCGGTCGCGGCAGCGGCTCCTGGCCAGCGGCGGCAGAGCAAAGCTCGCCCCCCCCAGCGCGGAGGCGGCGGGGAGGGGCCCTCAGAGCAGGCGGGCAGTGCGGATCGAAGAGCCGGAGCAGCCGATGCCCTGGGGCACAACAGTGGCGAAAGAAGGAACCAAGGCCCACCAGTTTCTGCGGGGGAGCCACCAGACGAGCAAGAAGCAGTTTTCAGCTTTGCCCGAGCCCTGCACTTCCCCAAAACTGCTTTCGTCAGTTCTGCGACCTCCTTCCTCGGTCTTTCTCTCTCCGCCCCTCGCTGCTCCTTCTCCCTAACTCCGTCCCTGACCCACCTTCCTCTTATCAAACCGCGGGGAGTCCACTCCGTCCTGCTGAGCTCGGCACAGCAGCCACACGGCTAAGGCTCAACATGGGTACCGCTGTGTGTGCTGTGGCTACATAGCCTAGAGATACAACATAGCCGCCACCACGTGTCAGCCAAGATTACTCCAGCCATATAACACAGCACCATCTTCTACCTCTCGTCCCCAAAATCCTTTTCTTCCCACTTTTTCGCCCCCATGCTCCGCCCCTTCCCTGTCTCATGAACCAATCCCCCCTCCAACTCCTAGGTCCCACCTTCCGCCTTCCAAATCACACAAGGTAGAGCTAGAATCAGAGAAGAATCTAAGAAACAAAAACCCAAAGCTGAAGTAATTTTGTAATACCAGTTTTAACAGCCTTCTGTATTTCGTTGAATTGAAAATTCTACTTTATGATCTGCTTCTCCTGTTATTCCAAGAGCAGGATAGTATCCTTCCCTGCAATCCATACCCCTTTTTTTCTTATTTTGGGTAATTCACCAGGAACAAACCACTCAAAGGCGCAGGGTATCCCGAAAAGGTTTTTCTTTCACAGAGTCCCTGGCTCCCTCTAAACCTCCCCAATTCCCAATCCCTACCCACTTGTTCTAGCTGAAAGAGCTTGTCAGGTAGAACTTTTATCCTGAAACCCTCTAATTTTTTTATCATTCTTATCCTGTCCTCTCTCCATTTCCCTCCCATCCCCATGAAGTAGTTTTTCCAATTATGCTTTTCTAGTTTAAATGTGTGTTTGTATCACAGATTGTCCTGTTTTCAGTTTTTAGAAAGCAGGGATCCATCTGGTCACAAGGGTAGATCCAACGAGAAGCAGTTTTCAATTGTTTCTTTAATAGCAAGTGTTCAGATAGCATTAGACTGCTGAATCATAATCACTGTTGGATTTATGCTGTCCTCAGTAGCTTCTGAGGGTGACTGATAACCTAAAATGGTGTCTGGGAAAGTATTTTGATGGTTTTTGTGGTGAATGCTCCCTGAGTTTAGGTAGTAGCTGAAGCCAAATTTTCTTTTTATCTTTTTGTTTTTCTTTTAATGACCTAAAACTGGGGGTCTTCAGGGTTAAACTGGTTGGAAGGTGAAAGCAGCGGTAAAACTCATATCCAAGGGTGAGAACCTGAGGCTGCAAACCTGCCTGGAGTCCAGAGGGCTCCAGGTGGTTCCCTGTCCCTGAGAGGGGGAGCAGAAGTTCACACCTGTTATAAATAAGAAGCTTGACTAGGCCAATATTCAAGCCTAATTTATTAATTAATATGGTAAAGTATGAGCAATACAGCACTGGGTACAGTGGGGGAAGTTTTCCCTCCAACTGCACACGGATAGTTGAGGGTTGCAGGTATTTATAGGGGTACTCATAAGCTTTCTCGGCAGTTTCTATTCCAATTTTTACTCATCAGCAGTTTCTATTCCAAATTTTTACGTCACAATTCTATACACTATTGTGATTTAGTTTTTCTCAGGATGTATCCCAAAAGGAGTATCCCCAGATGGTGGTGGTCTGGTTTCTGAAAGAAGAAAGACGAATCCCATCTGGTGAAGTCCAGCTCCCCAGATGTGGGTTCACCATTTAATTGCAAAGACTATAAATCTCATAACAGTGATGTCCAGCTTCCCTTGGTTGAAACTATAAATCCTTGAGTTGATGTTCATCTTCCTTTCTCAAGCTGTTTTTCTCTGCTTTATTAAGGCAGGAGATAAGCATATTTCCTTTATATATATTCCAAAGCTATAGTTTCAAGGCTACAAGCAATATTCTAAAAAGGTTATTATTGCAAAACTCTTTAAGGATTAACTACAAGCAAAAAACCAACATCCTTAATGCTTTAATTCTAATACTCCTAAATCAACTAAGGTTAATTGCAAACAAAAGATAGGTTCAAAGGTGTCCTTCCATGCTTTACTTTGCTCAGTTATTATTAGAATTCGCAACTGTACTGTTGTCGGTCTCTATACATATCACAATCACAAATACACACATTGCCTGCCTGTATGTACCTGACAAGAAACACAGCTTTTATTTCACACACCTCAGCATAAAACTGGGGGCTGTGGTGGTCCGAAAAGCCAGTTGGAAAAAGTTAGGCACCATTGGACCAGTCACACTGAAAAGGGCAATTCCAAAACTCTCATATGAACTTAATGCCAAAGGCTGAAGCCCTTTAAGCACTCGCCCATGCTTTAAATTTGTTTAAAATCTGCAATATGGACCCACATAACCCATTTAATACAATTAAATGCTCACTTTATCTTTGCTGCCTACCACAAAAACAAACAGGTCAAATGGACTGTTTAAAACATAATCCTCACTGCAGTTGTGTTTATTTTTATGCTGCGAAACTGTGTAATTACTGCTTCATTTTTTAAATTGTTAATTGTCATATTTCTCTTAATCTTTTCTTTCTAACGAAAAAGGGTGAATTGTGGTGTTACATTTTATTTAAAAGGTATGCTAAGTCTCACCCTGTTAGGATCTATAAAATTAGAAGATTTTGAGAAAATGGTAAAAAAGGCTTCAGATAGCAGATTTGTGAACATTGTTAAGGCAGCAGCAAAAGAAAATAGTAGACAAAGGTGTAGAAATAAAAGACAATTTTGAGTTAAGACCCTAAAACCGACAAAAGTTTTTTGAACAATGACTTATGACTATTGTCAGACGTAATTCATATCTCTTTCACTGACTAAGCCTTCACAGCATTAAGTTGCTGTGCTGTAACATAGCAATGCTTAAAGTCAGAAAGAATAGACCTCCAACAAATAGTAAGCAAAAATTTTTCAGTAGAACTATGAAATGCAAGTAGTAAATGACATGAATATGAAAGTTTCTTTTCGAGTCAACAGAGAGGGGAAATTGTTAGGATCCATAAAATTAGAAGATTTGGAGAAAATGGTAAAAAAGACAGGCCTCAGACAGCAGATTTGTGAACATTGCTAAGGCAGCAGAAAAAGTTTTCTAAGCTGTAGCGCAGACGTGAGAAATAGAATGAGCCTATGTGATTTGCCCTTCTAAGTTGCAAAAAGTATATTTGAAGTATACATTTAGAAGGTTAAACCATTGTGTTAAAGAATAAGTCTCTATTGTGTTAACTACAGTTACGTGTGCTTCATATGAGTAGATAGAATTATTGTCAATATGTTTTTGCTCTATGTGTGATTAGCTGAAACTTAGACTGAGATAGCTTTATGCTATGCTGTAATGTTACGTTTCCTTAGCATTCTATTTAAATCAGCGAGCTGTTCACATCTCTTGTCGCCATTGTCATAACAATGTACTGAAACTGATGTTTGAAATAAACAGATCACAGCACTAGTTCCAGTGTCCCATCCTGTTCACAGTTGTATACAAATTGCCAACAGCAAAATCACCCCTCAAAAATGTACAGTTTATTCCAAACCTGTGATCCTCTCCTGAAGTATCATGTAATCTCATGGGCCCAAGTCTTAATCCACGCCCACTTTGAATCTCCCTGTTAAGCTGTGCAAGGGAGATGAGAAGTTCTTGGCTCCTTTTCTCCCTAGACTCTCCCTCTCTCCCCTTCCCTCCTCATTCTCCCCTTCTCCCTCAGAAACTGTGCTGCTCCCAGTGGTGGGACCCCCAATAAACCCTCATCTAATTAGCACCCTCAGAAGCCGAGTGGAGTCTCCTTGCCTGCCTGCTGCTGCCAGCCAACATACAGTTTAGGGGGCCCCATGGGGACTCCCCATGGATCTCCCAAACAAACTGCTACACACTTCTTTTTTTAGATCTGGCTCATTTCTTGACATGCCACAAAATGGTAAGTCAATACATTTTAGATGAAATTTAGTGCCCACGTTATTGAAGTAAATTAATCTACAAACAAAAAAAAGACCTACTAAAAATATGGGTTGAAAAGTATGAAAAACTACATTAAACAATTTATCCAGATCATGAACAATCTTGCAAGATTGTGAGTAGAAAACTGAATTACAGACTCACAATACATTCTCTCTCTCAACTCAGACCCTGGATATATCACCAGAGCAGAACATATTGAATTTAGAGCTAATCTGATATAAATTGTGCTGTCCCTCTCGGGACAAAGAATTCTATGACATTTGGAAATGGCTGTTAGTCACGCACCATGCATTTTTCAGTAGCATCTATTTGAAACTGGTATTATTACATGTACTTGAGGAGATCTTTGCCTGGTTTGGTTTGTTATTTTTTCTTTACAGTGGATTCTATAGCATAAAGCATACATTTATGAATCTGAATGTCAGTGTGCTGCTATTTTCACAGGAAAACTCCCATTACAGAAAAACACCAAAAACCCAGCACATGTCCTTATGTCATTTACCTTCATACCTCATTCCCCTGGCGCACTGTCCACAGCCACCCTTCTATTTGGCCAAGGGCAAATCATCGCCCATTGACCATTCCTGTTCCATCAGAAATCTCAGTAGATGACAAGGCACCTGTGTCTACTGGGCAGAAGTGGTTGGTGAGGACAAACCCATTATGGGATGCAACCTAATGTGTGAAGCAGACCATGTCCATGTGGAAGGGTTGCTTGACACAGGGGCAGAGGTGACAATCATACCTGAAAGGTTGTGGCTGTCACTTTGGGGTTTACAACACATGGCTGGTAAAATCCAAGGTGTAGGAGGAGTCACATTGGCAAAGATATCAAAAAGCGTTGTGCAAATTAAAGGACCCGATGGAAAATTGGCCAGTGTCCGTCCATTTGTCACTGATTACAAAGTTCCCTTGTGGGCGAGAAACTCCCATGTCCCAGTGGGGGGTCAAATTGGTCATCCCTTAGACACCCCAGGATTTTCAGAAGCAGCCACTGTGGAGTGTCCTGCTCACAAGTTAACATGTCTGGATGACATACCAGTCTGGGTAAATCAGTGGCCACTCAGTAAGGAAAAGCTGAAGGCACTTGAGGAGCTTGTCGAGGAGCTAAATTGGCTAAAGGACGCATTGAAGAGACAACTAGCCCTTGGAATTCCCCAGTCTTTGTAATAAAAAAGCCAGGGAAGGACAAGTGATGGCTCCTCCATGATTTAAGAGAAATAAACAAGGTAATTGACGACATGGGGTCACTCCAACCAGGGATGCCTTCCCCAACGATGCTTCCCCAAAATTGGCAATTGGCTGCCCTGAACATCAAGGACCATTTCTTCTGTATTCCCCTACACCCGGAAGATGCGCCACAGTTTGCCTTCTCAGTTCCAACCATCAATCAGAAGCCCCAGTGAAGTGCTCCCACTGGAGAGTATTGCCTCAAGGCCTTAAATGCTGTCTTTCCATCTTCCAGTGGCTTCATTGCTCTCCCTAGTGCATGCCCAGAAAAAGGAGGCAATCATCCTACACTACGTGGATGATGTGCTTGTGTGTGCCCCTGATGACATAATACTCCAAGACACACTTGACCTAGTGGTTAAAGTTTTAACCTCTGCTGGATTCCAACTGCAGGAAGACAAGGTTCAGAGGATGCCACCTTGGAAATACCTGGGCTTGGAGATCACTGTGTGGACTGTTGTGCCACAGAAATTGGAAATCAAGAGAGACCCCAAAACCCTAGCAGGTCTCCATTCCCTGTGTGGGTCTTTGAACTGGGTCAGGCCTTGGCTAGGCCTCTCCAACAAGGACCTAGCTCCTCTTCTCAATTTATTGAAAGGGGAGAGAGAGCTAGCTTCTCCCAGGGAACTGACCCCAGACACAAAAACCACCATCCAAAAAGTGCAGAAGGCCTTGGCCAAGAGGCAGGCTCATCATTATCAGCCCGAGCTGCCTTTCAAATTCATTGTTTTGGAAAAGTTACCACACTTACACGGGTTGATATTCCAGTGGATCAAAGGGCAGAAGGATTCACTCTTAATCATAGAGTGGGTTTTCCTCTCCCACCAGCGATCCAAAGCCATCACACAGCCACGGGAGCTGATAGCTCAGCTGATCCAGAAGGCCAGGGTAGGATTGCGTGAGCTGGCTGGTTGTGGCTTTCAGAGTATTGACCTCCTGGTCAAACTTTCTAAGGACGGAAGGAATTCTCGGGAGAGGTTGACCAAAGAGACGTTAAGAGCACCTGCTCCGGAGCAATGCCAGTCTCCAGCTATCTCTGGACAGCTACAGTGGACAGGTATCAGTCCATGCCCCATCACACAAGCTGTTTAACGAGGAATTCCACCTCATTGCTCCTGAGAAAAGAAGTCGGAGATTACACAAGGCGCTTACGGTGTTCACTGATGGCATCCCACAAGTCGGTCATGACTTGGAGAAATCATCAGACTCAGCATTGGGAAGCTGATGTTGAGTTTGTAGAGGGGTCGCCCCAAGTCACCGAACAGCCTGCAGTAGTGAGACCTTTGAGAAGTTCTCGCAGCCAATTAATATGGTTACCAATTCAGCCTACGTGGCAGGAGTAGTGTCCAGGGCAGAGCAGGCAGTTCTCAAAGACATCAAGAACGAGCATCTCTTCAGGTTTCTCTCAAAACTAAGTTATTTAGTTTCGCAGCGGGAGCATCCATTCTATGTCATGCACGTGAGGTCACATACTGATTTGCCAGGTGAGATTGCAGAAGGTATAATCGCAAGGCAGACTCCCTTGCCGTCCCAGCAGAAATGGCACGCCTTCCAGATGTCTTCCAACAAGCAAAGCTAAGTCATCAGCAATACCATCAAAATGTGTCAGGTCTGATCCATCAGTTCCAACTAACATGGAGTCAGGCTCAAGCCATTGTGGCCACCTGTCCCAATTGCCAGCTCCAGGTTGTGCCATCAGTGAGTGTTGGGGTTAACCCCCGAGGCCTTGGGAGCTGCAAAGTGTGGCAGACAGACATCACGCACATTCCCAGTTTTGGTTGCCTGAAATATGTGCATGTCCGCATAGACACATACTCAGGTGCGGTTTATGCTTCTGCCCATGCAGGGGAAAGGGCTGTGCATGCCAAACAACACCTGGTTCAAGCCTTTTCAGTGTTGGAGATTCCTCGGGAGATTAAGACCGACAGTGGCCCAGCGTATGCCTCCAAAGAGTTCCTCGAGTTTCTCCAGCAGTGGGGGTGGAGCATAAGACTCTCATTCCCCACTCCCTCACAGGTCAAGCTGTGATCGAGCATGCCCACCATATGCTCAAACAAGTCCTGGCTAGGCAGGGCACTTCAGCAGAGTGGGTAGCACCCCAACAAAAGCTTTGCAAAGCCCTATTTACCATCAATTTTTTGAATTGCTCATTTAAAAATGAAAGTCCTCCAGTAGTACAGCATTTCCACAGTAACAATTGGTTTAAGTTGTCACAGCATCCATCAGTTCTCATTGAGGACCCAGAAATTGGAATTTGATCATCTCTGATTAGGTTCCCTTCCAACCCTAACCATTGTAGGATCTTAATTGCAACTAAGGAGCTATGGTTGTAGGAAAAATCTTTCCTTTTGTTAATGTCATAGTAAACTTCTGAAAGTGTCATCAAATAGCAAAGGAGGAAAAAAATCTCAAATTGCTTTTTAATTAGGCTGTGTACTACAGCATCATCACCCATCTCCAGCATTAAACATGAGAGACCATGGGTTTAATGTATCTTATAATTCTGTTTCAATGGCAAACACTGACAAATCCCCTAATCTCTGTCCTCAGGTCAGATAGAGATGTTGTCTCCATTGCCATGCACTCAGTTTCATCAGTCCAGGATCTTACCCACAGCCTTGAATGGGACCTTGGCTTCGATCCCTGTCCTAGGAAACAATAGAAACAGGCAGAAAGGAGACACCTGAAAGGACATATCAAGTGTATGATAGGACAGCAGCTGTTAACACTTCACCTCAGATTATAAAATACAACCCCATGCCCTTCTTTTCACCCAGGTAGACTACACAAAACTTCAAATCTTTCTTGCAAGTATGAAGTGTCCTGTCCATTCACCTATAGATAGGGCACCACGTTGGGAGAAACCAATGCCCACAAGTACCTTACATGATAAATGCTTCCTTTATGTCCCAGAAAAGCAAAGCTTTTGACAAAAAGAATGACAACTATCCATTTAAAAATAACTCACTTTGCCTTTTTCAGCAGTTGATTTCAGGAAACTGAAATTTGTCTGAAAAGTCAAAAGAACTTTTTTTCAAAGCTCACTTTCTTTTGTTACACTATTTTTTCCTAGCAGATATTACCTGTTTCTTCTACTGCTGTGCATAAAGCACAGATCTTTGTACTTTGGCAAGGTTTTCCAATTCAGCAAACAAGATACACATGTAGGAGAAAAACAGCAAGAGCACAGACTTATGAAAAACATTACTAAAAAAAGTTCATGGGCATATGCCAAGAACAGAGAAGACAAATACTATAAAAACATCAATGCAAGTAATGATATTCAAGGCAACTACTAGGTGGGTTTAATGAAGTGGAGACACGCATCAGGAAGGAGGAGGAGAATGAACACCCCTTGGAGCTCAAGCTTATCTGCAACAGTTCCTGAAACAGCAAGAAATAAGATAAGAAAAACTTATTGGAAATAATTCTGCTGAACAGAATGCAGCTAATGAAGTAGCTGAAGAACAACAATATTTACAATGTGAAATTAAAGGATTACAAAAATAAAGTGTTAAATAAATTGCACACCAATGAGGAAGGAAAAAACTCAAAAAAAGTTGCAGGTCATAGGTTGTAATGAAAGCCATAACAAAAGGTCCATAAGAAACATAATTTACTCCTATAATGAATATTATTACACTCCTCAAGATATGAAACAGGTAGTGATGAACTAAACTAACTCAGGCAGACAGAGATGGTATAGGGTGATTGTTTGATTTGCAAATTTGCATCATATATATGAGCAATAAAAAAGTGTTACAGCATACATATAGTAGATAAGATCCTTTAATACCACCCAACTTAGACTTGCCTTAGTTTGGGAACTTAGGGATGTGTCATGAAAGAGATGAAGAACGCTGCCCCACTTGGTTTTAACAGATGGCGATACATACACTTGGTTACATCTTGCAATTGTAACTTATGACATTGAATTAGAAAAGAACTCATCACACAGGCATCTCCCTAGAAAACACTTTTTCTAGGCTTTATATGGCCTATTTACAACCCTAGTATTTATGCTCCATACATTTTGGCACTTCTGCTTGAAATATCAGGTAAAACTAAGACAAAGCCCAAGTATTTTTTAATATTGCTTTAAGCAATCCAAACCAAGACAGCAATAGTCCTACCACAGACTTACACATCTTGTGCCAGGTAGAGCATTTAGCTTGTGTAAAATAAAGTAATGAGCACCATAAGAATACACTCTAAACATTTATTCACCTAATTTTTTGTGCTCATAAGTATCCGTATGAGATTCCTGACTGTTTAGCTTAAGCTATTACTGCCATCAAACATACTAACCCACCTTAGTGAGAGATATTGGTGTTTCCTTATTATTATTTCTCCTCTACCCTACCTTTCTGTTTTGTACTGGCTTGGACCAAAGTTCTTGGATACCATGAGAAAACATCATATTTAGAAGCTGTCTCTTCTTCCCACCTTCTTGTATGCCTCCTCTTCCTTAAGCGCATGAAGCAGCAAATAGATGAAAATCATTTGCAGTACTAACAAATAATAGTACTAACAAATAAGATTTCCAAATCTTTCAATGAAAAACACCAAACCTCAGAAAGGGTAGGTTTTGACTCAGTGATGTGTTGAAAGAGACACACTCTCCCCTCCTAATCTCTTAACCATTTCACCTAAAATTTGGATAATTAAGAGATATGATGATGTAAACAAAATGCTCACCCTGTCCACAGATACTTAGCAAGGTGACATGTTTCCAGCTACCTCAGGGCAGCTTTGATCTCAAGTTAACAGTACCCTCCAGCACTGGAGGCTACACATTACCAGAATCTATATCATATTCAAAATAATGAGTAATTATTGCTTGTTGCCTAGTTTTATAACAAAGTTTAATCATTAGTCATTGATTTAATACTGATCAGTACCTTAATGGAATCCTCTAATTTTTCAATACCCCTTTAGAAAATTTTCCGTAAATGTATTCTTTGTATGTTGTGACAACATCCAAAGATGATGGGTAAGTTCAAGCAGATGTGCAAAAGACTGAGCTAAGCATCCAAAGTTTGGGCCATTGGAGAAATGATTGAAGGCTTCCCAAGCCTCATATTTTCTACTCCTGAAAATTTTTGTGGCTTATGTCTTCTAGCACCAAGTAAACCCCACAAATTCTGGGAGAGAAATATAAAAGACTCGACTTGCCATGATATTAGTAGCATAAATCTTGAAAGACCTACATCCTGCTCTTGACAAGAGAATTCTGTAGATCATAAGGAAAAGAATTATGTGCAATGTGGTAGTCCTGTTTGGCGATAAAAGCAAACTCTGTAAGTTTGCTGACTTGCATTACAAGAGCTTAAAAAGACAATTACTTCAGTGGTCAGAGAATTAGTACCAGCAGAGTACTTCAAATACTCTATATTTTTGGCTGAAATAGTAGCTGAATTTAAAGGAAACTGTAAACAGCACAAAACCTCTTATTACTCCCCATTCCTTTGTGATGAGGATCCTGCTGGGAGGTAGTATTCCCTGTCCTGAAGGTACGCCACAGCTACTAAAATAACTAACCCAAAGACAAGGGCTTGATTTTTTGGGCTTATTTTCTGAATTCATATTCTCTTTTGAAAGAGAATATTAATTCATTAACAACTTCTAAAACAGCTGGAGCCATTCCCAAAATAATAAAAGAACAAAACAAAGCAAGACAACCAAACTACTTGAATGAAACTGACAAGGACAGAGGTAAATGTGAAGCAAGATATAAAACCTCAGACTATTATGATGGGAAGAAGGAAATGAATCCAAGTCAATTGTGTGCCCCACTTTTGGTTTTTGGTTAGCTTAGGCATCCCTTCTGAAAAAATATATAAAACATCCAGAGTCCATAATGAAAATAACTAGAATCTCACAAAAAATTTACAAAGAAGTATAAAAGAGAGAAGTGAGTTTAGCTCTGGACTGGGAAATGTACACCATTTATAACATAAAATATCAAGGAATCAAGTCAGTTGCTCTGAAGGAAGAAGGAAAAAGTAACAAAAAACATACCTCCCTAAGAAGAAATACACTGTTGAAAAGTTGAGACCACCCATTTAGAGTTGCTACAAGTACAGGTATATTGATATAAAGCTTGATGATACTTAATTTTACAAGTCACTATAAAATTACTCAAAAAGTTATTTAATTCAGCAGAGGACCAGGAATTACCATGAACAAGAAGATTTGCATTTACAACTTCTGGAAGAAAAAGACCAAGTCAACTGTTAGCAGCCTGAGGTTAAAAATATACACGTGTGAGTCAAGGGGTCAGCTGGAAATATATTTAGGATCATTGAAAACTGTAGACGAGTTGAGGGGCCAGGTGGGAATATAATTGGGCTAGTAGAAGATTGCATATTTTAGTTAAGATTTTAAAATTAGTTAAGAAACTAAGCTAGTAATATAGGTGGCAAGAATCAAGTACCTTAGTTAAAGAGTAACAAATACATTAAGAAAGAGAAGCTAGGAGTGACAGGGATAGATGCAGCAATTGTGAAGGAGCAGAGATCATAGAAATACCTTGCCTTAAGAATAATCAAACAGTTAGGAGAGGCTTGGACTGTGACCAGCAGATCAAAAAGTCCTGTCAACTGGCCATGAGTGAAGAGTTCACCACAAGGAAGACAGTTTTCTTCCTCCCATACACCCACTCCCTTATTTCAAAATCACACCAACCCAGTTAAGGGAGTACAATTGTGCAGCCGTAATGGTTATTCAACTGATTATAATATGAAGTGGACAGGTAATGATTATATATTATGCATCCTTAGAAACTGCTTGGATATGTAAAACCTTCTCTCTATAAGTAGAGAGCAAGAGTCTGTCACTCCTTGCACTTGTATTTGGAAATGATTCCACATGTGTCCAGTGCACAGCAATAAACACCCTTCTTTTCAGCTTTCATTAGTTGAAGAGTCATGTGTCAGTGCATCACATGAAAATGCAATTTTATATCAAAATCCATGTGAAACATCTAGTAGAGGCAGGGGACAGTACAGTGAAGCTGAACAAGTTAGTGTTCATCCTTACATTTGTCAGACATCGATTCTAGCATGGTGACAATGACACTGAATGCAAATTAAAGGTGACTAAGGGATAATTTCTAAGCTCATCTTTCTCTGTATTAAGGCTTTGTCAAAGTAAGATTAGTAGACATCATCAGAATGTTTAAATTTTCTCCAAGGATAGAAAGACCTCTAAGCCAGGCACTTATGAGCTAAGATGAAGGAAGCAGCAAAGCGCTTCCTAAGTCTCTCTTTCAAGAGAGTGACGTTAATAAGTTCCCAAAAGTGAAGCAAGACATGGAAAAAGACAATAAAAAGATAATAAACACTAGATAAGTAAGCATGACCTCTGTTCCTGAATCAAGATCAAGAAGGAATAAAAATAGTGGGACCTGTTTTCCCTTTCTGCAGGAACAACACCAACATATTCCTTGTAGATGTCAAGCTCCTTGTCTCGCTTTGGAGACAAATTCTAGGAGAAAAACACTTTAAAATGAGTGTTTTTCTCTAAAGAGAGAGGGCTTCAATAACTCCACTTTCTTCTGTCAATGAGAGAAATAAATGCCAGGGATGAAAGTGAAAAAAACCCTTGTTTATTAAAGAGTTTATTAAAAGGGTTTTTTTAACAAAGCAAGATATCCACAAAGCACAGGAAAAAGAAAGAAAATTTAACCTTCCACCCTGTGGACGCCCTGGGGGGCATCCCCTAACTTAGGGAGACGCAAGAAACTTCCCTCAAAAAGCTGTTAAGACCCCATTGGCTCCTTCCCCCATTCCTGTCTGTTCGTATATCCCTGAGTCATTCCCTCCGTATTCCCTTATTTAACCTCATCTTGGTACTGCCCTGAGACCAGGTTTACTCCTGGCAGGTCCCTAGGGAGAGAGAAACCTGGACCATCCGTGTGTGTGTGCCTTGGACCTGAACATCTTAGTGCATGGCTGAATAAAACATCTGTGGGTACTATGCAAAAGCCCTTTTTATTTCCCTACCCTGGGCTTTACTAGCAACTATTCAGGCTGCAACAGCACCCCACCTCGACCTCATTGTGTGGCCAAGGGGCATAGAGTTCACGAAGCAGCTGGGAACCTGCTGGATTTCAGGCATGGATCTTCTTGCAGCCAGCAAAGTTGGTGGAGTTTAATGTCCCCTCTTTCGCTGGCTTGATCTTTGTGGAGTTCAGAGCTGCCAAAGCCGCCCCTCAGGCTCCCCAGACCAAGGAGAAAAAGAAGCCAAAAAAAATCCCAACAAAAATACTGCTGAAAAAATTTGCTGGTGAAAAGCGTCCAGGCCAGGGGAAGGAAAAAAACCCCTAAAATCCAACCAAACAAAAAAAGCCCCAGAAGCTTCTTGCTGAAGTTGACGAAAATTAATCTAGCAGAAAGGGCAGCAAAGCAACAATCCATTCAGAAAGTCAGAAAGTTAAAATCTTCTACCTGGACTAAGATGTATGACAAGAGCACAGTAAAGGCAGTCATCAAGGAGGGAGACTTTAATGATCAAAACTGACTGTCAAGAAGAGCAAAGGGCATTTATGCAAACCAAGCAAAGATAATGGAATTTGTCCTAACTCAGAGCTGGATCGGTGATCAAGGAAAGTGGCCAAAAGACCCTAGACAACTGTGCCTAGAGAGGGGAATCTACCAGGGAAGAAGAATGATGAGAGGTGGAGGAGGACAGCTGACTACACTGAAGTGTCTTTATTCCAAAAGTCCTGTACATTATGGACAGGCAAAATATACCAACTGAAAGGGACTGAGGCCCGATGTATGGAGTGCATGTCGATTGTGAAAACAAAAATCAGACAAACCAAAGTGGGAATTAACTTTTTGTCTAGTGACCTGAATTTCTGTCCCTGATACAAAACAGGTTGAAGGTTTCATCTGGTCAATAATTTTAGCCCCAAAGATCCAAACTGAAGGGAAAGAAATGAATGAAGGACATGAATGAAAACCACAGCTAAGTAGCAGTAGCAGTTATGTTGCAAAGCCCTTAGAGTAAAGCAAGCTGTCTATTTGAACTCTCAGAGTGTGGCAATACAACAATCCCAGGCAACAGACCACAAAAATTTCCATGGGGACTATGAAATACAATTATGTAGATGGAGTGAGAGGATATATAGAAATCTTTAGCTCAGGAGAAATTTTGAAAATCTATCCAAGGCATCACAAGTAATGCATATACAGCTTTTCCTCACTTAAGAAATCATCAATTGAAAGAAAAAAGTGTGAGAAACGGTTTTGAAGTGACAGATAATTTGAACAATCTAGCAACTGCAAAGATAGGGAAAGAGAAGAATGAGAAATTCTTCAAAATCAAAACCACTGAAATTTAGTGACTGGTGAAATAAGCATTGGAGGTTTGAGTATATCAAGATCAGAATTAGACACTAAAGAGTTAATAATAGAAAAGCTAATTCTGAAGACTCAAAATATAATTCCTGCCTGTGTGGTTTCATTTTGATTGTTAAATTCTCTCTCCTTACCAGGAATAAAATATTTGCACAGGATTGGTAGACTACACATTACTTAGTAAACAGCCTACTGATAGCTACAGTAAAGAAACTTCTAAGAAAATGGTAGGACAAGAAAGCAGTTGTATCATTTGAAATGCCCCCGTGGAAGTACAGACAGCGCAATACTGAGGAAGATTTTCTATTCTAATGTCTGTTTCAGAATATCAAAGCCAAAAATCATACTGCGCCCTGCTTATATCCGGTAGCGAGACTAGCTAAGAAAAAGATGAATTTCCCACCCATGCTATGTTTGAGGAAATTGCTCATTGTATGTTCCCTTGGGCTAGATGCCAAAAGGAAATTCAAGATCTATTGGCCAACTCAGCTGCTATGCAGTAACAGCATCTGAAAAACAGCTCATGATCTTTGCCATGTTAGGGCAACCTCTCTGCAAATAAAAGCTAATAGGATTTGAATTGAAAGGCATGTTGATAGACTTTATAATGTCTGGGACAAACTCTCAGCTACTGGGACAGATTTAAAAGCCAGGACAGAGTACTTGCCGAGGACTGGGATCCAAATAAATGGCAATTTCCTGACCATGGATTTCAGTTGTGCAAGAGGGGAGTGGAGATGGAAAAAGAAGCAACATTTGTGGGTTTTGTTTGGTTTTGGTTTTCCATAAATGTAGTCTCTTAAAAACACTCCAAGATAATATATGATTGGACAACCTGTACATTGCTCTAAACAAAAATACCACTTTAAATCAGCACAGGCACAGCAAACCACTAAAAACTTATTTCACATCATTAGAGTCCTCTCTGAGGCAACGCTTTCTCAGTCACACAGATATTCAGGGAGATACCAGTCCTTTGAGATGTCAAACACTGCCCCAATCCTGAATAACATTCGCATGTCATAGTCTCAATGATGAAGACAGAGCACACCACTACATCCACAACTGAGCCCATTTTTGTCTATTATCTACCTCTCTTGATTCTTCCATCACTGCACCACTGGGGGCACACACTTCTTGTGTTGCTTCTCAGTATGCCTGCAAAGACCAGCAGAGCTCCTCTGGAGAAATGTTCCACACATGTACTTAAGCTCCCTTAGACTCAGCAAGACTTATATTCCTTTGAATCTTGAAGTCATTTGAATATCACCTTCAAACATCTATTTGGTCAGTGTCCACAAGCAAGTGTAACTTTCAGCAGTAGCCCTCAATTGCTTGTAGTGTATCTAAAACACACTTTCAAGGTTCTATTTATTATGACACAGAAGTCTAGCAAGTACATACTCAATGAAACTGTGGAAATTCAAGGGTTGAACATTAAGGATAGAAGGATAGATAGATAGATAGATAGATAGATAGATATAGAGATATAGAGATATATCCAGTCTATCATTTTCTCATCTAGGGACTCATGATACTGCATGGTTTCCCACAACAAAGTATATGAAAATGTCAAGAGAATGTGGGCTTTTTATAGATTACCTTCTCCTATTTTTGCTACCATATTAAATGCATTGCTCTGCACTGTCATATAGAGACACTTGTGTGGGGGAACACACCCACTTAATTGATAGCAGGATGGAGAAGCACGAGCTCTTTTTTTTACATGCAAGAAGAGTACCGCTTCCAAATTTGCAGAGATGGACTGGAATTTGTTGCTAAAGAAATCCTTTTGCCTGGTCCAAAGGAATAGGTCATTTTCAGCACAAGTTAAGACAACTACAAGCCTTTTCAGGACTCAATAGCAATAGCCTCAGTAACAATGAAAGAGCAGGTCTCAGATGCAGAGGGAGATGTATAAATATTCTCCATTGTTAGAAGTTTCAAATATAGTCATCTGAAGAACAAGTGACTTTGTCCCCATTTAGTTCAAACAGAATGGAAGCATCTTCAAAAGCAAGTCACAGATCTTCTTTATATCATGTATTTTAGCCAAAAATCCTGTTTATGCCATCTGTAACAGAACACACTTCCCAGAAAACACAGAGCTTTAAGGAGATCAACGAGATATAAATGGGACATAAGGAAGGTACATAATCATACATAATCAGCATGGCTGAAGGCTGGACTGATGTAATAGGATCAGTACAGTAAGTATGGTTTAAGAAAGTGTCTTAGGTTACAATGGAAGGTGTAACCAAAAGTATTCTACTACCATCTACATGAGCTGTTAAAAATGGTGGGGCAGTGTTCTTTATCTTCTCCACAACTCAGCCCTGATAGCTCCCCCCAGGGAAGCAGCAGCCACCTTGAGGTGCCCAAATCCACTAAAAGGCCATCAAGGTCTGTTAGAGGGATTCACAGAATTACATCATCCCATTGTGAGATGCCCCACCCTGGGGGAGGAACCAGACATCCCTACCTGTGTATAATGTGAAGCTTAGGACATCAGAGCAGCCCTACCATTGGATTCCCAGAGCACAAAATTTCGGTAACCACTACTGGATCTCCAGAGAAGGACCATACCTTTTTCTACAGGATCACCACTTGGACAGAACAACACTCATCATACCAATGAGACTGTAGCTACCATTTAATCGGACTGCTGCCATCAACCTGACCAACAGGGTGTCAGGTCGTATTGTGATTTTGTCAGTTTAAACCGGTGTTTCTGTGCTATTGACTTTACTGTAATTTTCCTATTAAATTGTAGTTCTCATTTGGAATGTTTCAGAAGATATTTGTGTAGAGTTAAATCCTCCCAACGATTTGCCTTCAAACCAGAACAGAAAGGCACAGAACAGGGCAATGGTCAGAAGTCTAGAAGACAAGACTGGGAGAGTATACAATGATTGTGCAGTCTAAAGAGGAATTGGCCGGAAAAAAATGGAATGGAAAAGGATTCAAAACAAAACAAAACAAAACAAAACAAAATTGCCACAAGGAGAGGAAGAATCAAATTGAGAACTTAGTAACTCTTCCTCAGGCCTCTGGCTGTGTTTGTGCTGGAAGTAGGCTGCAGTGTTAGACAACAAGAACATTTCTCCACACCCATAGTAAGCAAAGACAAAATGGTGAGGCTTAAATCTACACCAATGAAAAATCAGGTTACCTCTAAAGAAAAGCAGAACCAAGGGTCTCTCTATCAAAAAGGACAATTATTCTTCTAACTGAATGTTCTAAGGAAAGGCAGAATTTCTATCTAAGGAAACTTTTTCAAAAACAACCCTCTTGTCAGGACATGTCACAAATGCTGCCTTTACAGAGAAAAACAGACTGGATGACTATCAGGGCTTCTCTCATCTTATGATACAAGGATTTAATCTTGAAAGGTTGTCTGCCCACCGTCCTTCCTGCATAAAAGGACTCTGGATTGGTTTGAGAGATCTGAGCTAACTAGAAAACATCTGATTGGAGCATACCTATCATGCCAAGTATTATTTTTGTAAGGTAATAACTAAAAAAAGAGGTAAGGAAGATCCTACCTACCCAAGGCTGCTACTGCGTCAGTTACTGATCACTAATAAACATATATCTGCCAACACACCATGAACCTTCTTTTCAGGTTGAAAATATCTTTGCAAACTGGTTGCTAGGAGCTCTACTTCTTGACATTTACATGCCCGAGCGAAAACCTGCTGTTTAGCAAAACATCATGATAAATGTGTCGGGGGTTGACACTGGCTAGAAACCAGGTACCCATGAGAAAAATTATTCACTCATTCTCCTTTGCTATAGTTGGGCAGAGGAGGGGGAAAGAACAATTAAAAGGCTTGTGGGGTGAGATAATTATTAGGAAAAAAAACTCCAAAGGCAAAACAGGATCAAAACTTAAAAGATATAAAGAAAAATTTATAGACAGAATTTAAAGAAGTAGCATTTTGAGAACTAAAATAAACCCCTTTAGAATACCTTCTCCCCCCCAGCTGTTCTTTCCTTCTCACTGGACAGCACAGGGAGATAAAACGTGGAGTTTTAAGTCAGTTTGTCACTTCCAAAAATTTTTCTTTGGTTTGCTTAGGGAGAGGAGTCTCTTTTGCTATGCCATGGGGTCTTTCTCACGGGAGACAGTTCTCTGTGAACTTTTCTAATGTGGTTAAATTTTCACGAGTAGCAGTTCCACCCAACCTGCTGCAATGTGAGTCCCTCCCACAGGCGAAGCAATCTTCCCACAACTCTTTTTTTGTGGGCCATTTGGTTCATGGACAGTAGTTTTTAAGGATTAGCTGGTTTAGTATAAACGCAAGGATCCTCTTCATCTGTCTCTAGAAGCAAGGGTTCTCTCTCTGTTCAAGTCTCTCACCAGATCACAGCTTCTCAGCATCCACACATTCCAACACAACCACCTTTTTCTCACGGGCTGCAGTTGAATTTTGTGTTCCCTCCCCATTCACTCCATGAATTATAGGGAAATAGTTTGTTGAATTATAGTCCCCACCATGGCTTGCAGAAGTACCTCAACTCAGATGCATGGAGCACCTCCTCCTCCCCCTCCCTCTATTGCACTGACCTTAGTTGTTGCCATGTTGTTCTTTTCACGTGTCTTCACCTTTCCCTTTTCTCTGATTCAAGAGAGAATTGGTGTCTCTAAGGTTGTTTGTTTACAAGTTCTATCAATTAAAAAGTTTTTGTAGAGTTCTGGAAGGCTGAAAGGTTGATCCTGTCTGTGCTCCACATCACAGAATTGTTCGCCATGCCTCTCACTGCTGAGTATGTGGTCCCCGCTGGCACCATGCGAGCCATGGCATGGCCCCAGCGGCTGCGCTAGGAAGGCCCCCTGGACACGCTGGGAAGGAGCCCGGTGGTCCCCTCACCACCCTTTGGAGGACAGGAAGAAAGAGGATTCCCGTGTTTTTATCCTTTCTTAAACATGTTATCATAGAGACATTACATGGCCGGGCTTAGCAGCTGGCCTGCAGGCCAAACAACTGAGTTAGCAGAAGAAATTGATAAAATACAAGTTTATCCATAGCAAGGAAGAAAAGCAAGACTGTTAGCACGGAAACAGATAAAATAGACACATAAGGGATACTTGCAGTTAGAGGATACGTGCCTTAGTGAGCAGCATACATGCCTTAATAATAATTTGTTCTAAACTCTTGCCAATTAATTATTGGCGTTAATTGCCTTGTACCAATAAAATACAATAAGCTGTTTCTTTGTCCAGTGAATATAATGAGCTGTTTTGATGAAACAAATGACTTAAGATCACACTTTGTTAGGGGTACCTGAGAACAACTTGTAATAAAGAAGAAGCCATTGTTGTCACTGGACAAGTGTATGTGTATGTTGTGTGTCCATCTCTAGAGTGACAATATTACCAGCTTTTCTAATTGGCTTAGCAGTGTGCCTATTCTCAGAGCCAGACAGCGATCGGTTTTGCCAGGCACAAAGGAAGCTTTTAGCAGCTCCTCACAGAAAATCACTTTTGTGGCTGGCTTCTTTGGTCCTCATCAAAAATTAAGTCGTGCAAAACCAACACAAAATGTCATTTTAAGCATTGTCTGCTGCAGTTCTAATTAGCTTGTAAGCAAAGCATGAGCATCATATTAGATCTCAGATGGAAGTCCTGTTCTGCAACAGCCAAATACAGGTTGTCTCAAAATTGTGGGGACTGGTGAAGCCACTTGAAATCAAGTTAAAAAAAAAATTAAAAAATATATATTTTACTGACAGCAATATCTCTATTAAAAATCTCAAGGAAAACAAATTGCTTTGTAGGAATATTCCTATTAATTCATTACGTCTCAATAATGCAAGCTAGAAAGAATATGAACAAGTTCATGCAATCCATTATTAGACATTAGCCTGATCTCAAAAAAAGAAAAAATCTATGTTTGACCTCCGATTCTGGCAGATTAGTGGCTGGATTAGTAGCTTTTTTTCCATGTGTTGATTTTTTAGGTGTTAGAGGAGAAAAATGCTACTGCTGTCTACTTGAGTTGTTGCAGGGACTGTTCATTGCCTTTGAAAATGTTTGGGGGGAGTGCTGTGTCAGCAGGAGCAAGTGAGTAAGCAACCAGTAGGAAGTGGCTTTCAGAGACAGTCCTATGGGTTTGCTGGACCAAGAAAATGTTTTCCTCAACAGCTCTTTAGATCAGCTTTGACTGTATAAAATCATCATTTGCAGAGTATGTCCGGGACTTGCTGCCATCAGGGATGGCAGCAGCTTGGACACTCTGCAAAGAGCATTCCCTACAATACTACTCCAGGGAGGACCTGGATGGAGAGCAGGTAGTCCACATCCCATGAAGTCCTGCTGAGGTGCAAGAAGCTGTGAGAAAGGAAAATTGAAAAGCTAGTCCTTATTGCGGGGGACGGGAAGATATAAGTCCAATTGTGTCAGGAACCCACGTCTTAAAAAGGAACCCACTAGGCCGCGGCAAAATATCCAAATATGGATAACATTGTAACCAGACCAGTGAAGAGATTTTTGCTTTTATTTCCAGCACATCAGTCTCAAAATACAAAATGGAGACATGACAGCTCACTGATCCACACAAAAAATGTCTCCTCCAGCAGCGCTGGTACAGAAATACATAAAATCATCTCAGACTAGAATTCAGCCAATCAGACACAGAAAACACGTATTGACAAGCATTCTATCCAATCCCACAAGGCACACGCAATGATAGTTAAAACAAAGACTAGTTCATAAGAGAAAAAGAACAAAGTTCTATTCATGCTAACCTTCTAAAGATATACATTAAATAACCTTGTTGCCATCCTAAAGCCAATTCTACAGAAGCCTATTGTTATTTGTCACGTCTACTGCTTGGGAAACTTTTCTGCTTGCATGGAAAACTTTTCTGCTTGCATGGGAAACTTTTCTGCAATGCTAACAAAACTCCAGTCTAAGGCCTACATACTTGTTTTTAACCATTTCTTAAAAATCCTCTAACCTTATGGATTCCAACATTTCCCCCTCTCTGTTTGACCCAGAAGCTTTCATTTTCTTGTCGCTTGCTACTTGCATTTCATAGCTCTATTGCAAAATTTCTGCTTATTATCTGTTGAAGACCTATTTTCACTAAACTGAAGCATTGCTATATTACGACACAGCAACTTAATGCTGCGAAGACTCAATCCCTGAAAGAGATATGAATCGCGTTTGGCAACAGTCACAAGTTATCGTTCGAAAAACTCTGGTCGATTCCAAGGCCTTAATTCAAAACCTTCGTCCATGTCAATACCTTCATCTACCACTTTCGTGAGATTTCGTACACTCTCCGTGCTTCTACTTCCTAATTCTCCTGCTTGAATGACAAAAACTTCTCGGACTGTTTTGTTCATCATTCGCCGAACACAACAGAGTATACAAGGTACCACTATCAATATCAGTATTAAAACACCTAATATGTAAAGACCTATCTTGCAAAGTTGCCTTAGCCAAGGTGCAAAACTCCAATTTTGAAACAAATCATCCAACCAGGAACCTCCATCTTCTTTAATTTGGGCTGTCAGATCCTTTAATTTTTGAATGCTTTTGTGAATGGATTGAGAATTATCAGACAAATTCATACAGCACAATCCTTCAAGTTCCTCACAACCATGTCCTTGTGCCAGTAAAAGAAAATCAATGGCTGCTCTGTTTTGAAGACTAGCATGTCTAATACTATCAACATCGGTCAACATATCACTGATTGCGGAGGATGTGGCATTAGCTTGTTTGCTCAGCCAACATCCAACTCAATCTAATTGTCTCAATGCCACAGCTGAAGCCAATTGGGGTAAAAATATACCTGCTGAAACCCTTCTGGCGGCATTCCAAGGCATAAAATCACTCTGACAGTTCTCATCATAATGAGGAACAGCTCTCGTTTTCCTTTGTTTCTTTTTCATCACTGCTTTGGCAGTGGGGGCAATTATGGTGAGCATACCAATGCTACAAGGGCCACCTTCAAGGTGGGCTGGAATGCCTTGCCAAGCTCTGTCTCCACAAATGAACCAATACCCTTTCGGCAATTGCCGTGGATATTGATCCGTTTCCGGAACCACATCCGAACTGTTTGAAACATTACACCAAAAACTCAAATTTTTATATGCAAAATAATGAGGAGTAACACTGAACTTTGGGGGATCACCTTTTCGCCAGGCACGAGTCATGAAAGTAAAACAAAAATCCATGGTCAAAGAACCAAGGATTTCTAATTCTTGAGGTTCAGATGCTGCCCTGAGAAGTTTTTTGGACCAAATGTTCCAACTGAAGGAAGGACTGTTTCCATTGTCAATTCCAACCTGGTTTACCATTAGATTGTTTTTTGACCAAAGGCAACTCTTTCACTGGCACACCAACCAGACAGGTTGAAAAAGGCTTTTCTGGTTCCGAATTAGACAAATATATAGTATCCGATCCGGCAGCCTTGGCTAAGGTCACCCAAACATTCATTTTCGGTTGATCCACAGGCAAATCTGCACGACAAAAAACAATTAAAATCAAGCAAAACAAGTATACCATTTGATTCTGCCCCATCTCTTTCAAGAACTAAGTTTTGGCAGAATTCTTTCTAAACAAAAACAATAACCTAAATTTTCAGCCAAAAATTAGCTTTGTTAAACAAACATTCAGCATTCAATTAGCATACTTATAAATAACATTGGCACAAAATCAGAGTTCATGGGTTCCACCGATGCACAAAGAATGTCAGGCACAAGAGGCGTCAGGCGAGACCCGGGATCCTTCGATTCGGTTCACGTCTGCATACTTGCTTCCTCGGTTCTGGGCTCGACAACAGGTTCTGAAGTGCGATATGGTTTGATGTTTTTGGCAGGAACCCATTTAATTCCAGCACCTGTGGAGACAAAAGCATACCCTTTCCCCAAATTATTAATCAAAACGGACCTTCACTGGAACTGTTTAGAAAATTAAAAACGTACAGAGCCTTGCTCAGTCTCATCTGTGGGGTGATCTCCGTTCCCCCTCTCTGTTGATCTAATATGCGTTTTAGGGTTTGATGTGTTCTTTCAATGATTGCTTGGCTTGTGGGAGAGTGGGGAATGCCAAAAATGTGTCGAACACCCCCTTCATTTAAAAATGTGGCCAATTTTTGAGATATGTATGCGAGACCATTGTCAGTTTTTACTTCTTGGGGTATACCCAATGAAGCAAAAGCTTGCAGGAAATGATGACAGGCATAACTACCAGTTTCACCTGTGTGAAGGGAAGCAAAAACTGCACCAGAGAACGTGTCTATGGAAACATTAATATTTTTAAATTTACCAAAAGAAGAATATTTAGTAACATCTGTTTGCCACAACTGTAGGCTTTGTAAGCTTTGGGGGTTGATTGCTCCTGTAGAAACAGGAGGTTGTACCAATTGACAGTCAGGGCAAGTATGAATGATAGCTTTAGCTTGACTTTTAGTGATTTGGAACATTCGCATGAGCGCTTGTGCATTTTGGTGGAAAAAGGCATGACTCAATTTTGCTTGTTCAAAAATGTTTGGCAATGTGTTAGAAATTACCATTGTCAGCTTATCCGCTCTTGCATTTCCTTCCACTAAAATCCAGGAAGTGAAGAATGCGCCCTAATGTGAGAAACAAAATATGGATTAGTTCTATATTGCAAAGTTGTAAAGTTTCATTACTAACATCCTTTAAAATGGAACCTTCTATTCTCCTGACTACATTAGCAACATAAGCAGAATCTGTGACCAAATTAAAAGGCTGAAGAAACAGCTGAAAAGCTCGAACTACTGCAGGATTCCAACACTTATGGATTCCAACACTTATTTCATCCCTGCTGCTATTATACAAATCAATCAATAGAGAACAGAGCCTTTCAAATTTTAAACAAAGTCAAAGTGATAGTGATCAAAAGCCTTTTCTGGCCTGGCTGCTCAGTGAGAAGGGGAAGGTTTTGAGCAGCGCATCTCACAGGAGCTATACATTATCTTCACAAGGTAGCCTCCTAGTGGCAGGAAAAGAATGACGAGCAATAGTGTGTTAACGAGTTTTGGGCACTTCACGCATCCATGGCTTCTGCAGTAGGAGTGTGAGAACAGCACATATGGGCAGAGCTTGCAACCACCAGTCATTATTTGAGATAGAGTATAAGAGAGAAGAAAAGCTCTTAGATGATCTGTCTCCTGGGACAGTGAAGTGACTCCAGGCCATCCATTTGAAGACTGATGAACTAGCAAAATCTGTTGAATATTGCATTCAACTCTAGTTTGGCTTTACTTCAATAATAAAAAATCTTCTGCATCACTGAGTGTATGAAACTATCCATTAGCTGATCAGATCTGAATTTAGCAACACTGGAGAAACATATCATGTGGACTGGACTTGTCATGGTACATCAGTTAATGAAGCTGGAAAGCCCTACTTACTAAAATGTATGAATCTATGTCTAGCTCCAGTATTGAATAGAGTTTAAGCATAGAAAACTGGTTCTGTGTGAACTTTGAGCTTGTGTTAAAATGGAAGGAAAAAAAATTATGATGTCAATTAGGGGTTATGGTAGTTGTAATCGACATAAAGCTGATCTAAATATGAAAGTACATATAAAAAGCTGCTCACTTGCCACTGCAGGTTCTGAAGGGTCCACTGGGGATATCTTGCAATACTTGCTGCTCAGTTTCAAGATCAAGCTTCTTGAGATGGGAAACAGTGTAAGAATTTCACTGAGAGAAGACTCGGGATGCTCAATGTGAGAATCAGCAAGCTTCGTTTATTGATTAGAGCATCAGACATTTATGCACAACAAGTAATAAGCTCATACATATTCTGTAAGCCAAGCAGTCTATTGGTTATACTACAATATCAGCTCTTCCTCATTCCTTAGGACTTATATCTCCCTTTTCTCACGTCTCTCTCTCTCAATTACAGCATCTAGTTATCGGACCACAACTATGCTCAAGGACACAGTGTCCTTGCAGCTGATAGCTGGGTCCGGTACTTTTTCAATTCTTGGTTAGTCATTTAGAGTATGTTTATGTGGCTTTTGTCATGTAGCTATTCCTCCAACAGTGAAGGACATAAAAAGGAACCATAACAATCACTATGGTGACAGAGTGCCAGTGCTGGGATTGGAGATGCTGTTGCCCCTGATACAATGGGTCTGGCTCAGAACATCCTCCAGAAGCAGAGTCACTGTCACTGGTATAACACAGGGAAACCAGCTCTGTCTGGCTAAGCTCCTGGAAGGGAGACTCAGGCATCATTCATACATCCTTGAGATACCATGCATGGACTCCATCCACACTTACAGACCTGCCAGGGTGGGCTTTCTCTGATGTTGTTTGAAATACATACTTCTGAAAGATGGGAAAGGAATGACAAAGACCATCACCCTGCATGCTCATTGGATTGCATCTTTGACAAAGATACTGAATTTGAAGGATTCCCTGTCATCCTGAGACAAGTTCCTTTTTGGTACTTGTAAGATGACACACCATCAATTGCTCTTAAAATTACGTATTTGCCCTGAAATCCTATGGCTCAGGCTATAACTAAGAAACTCAGCTAATAATCTAAGAAATTAACAGTCCTAAGAAATTAACAGTAATGAAAACTTCCACATCAGTCATAATAACATTTTTCCTTTTTCATCTGCAATGAAAGATTTATTGATACACATCTGACAACATGCTAATATAGGCAAGACAGATAGTATTAGCAGGCATTCAAATTCCTCATGTAAATTTGTGTCAACTAAAGTTACAAACACTTAGCAGGAGAGGTCTGTTTCACAGGGTCTAAAGTTTATCCATGTTTGGGGTGTGTCCTGGGTTGACTATATGATGCTTTTATCCCCAATTGTCTCATTCTGTTTATGTTGAATAATAAGTTTTGCACCTTTAAGAGTGTTCCAGAGAGTGAAGGGGAGGAAGAAGAAGCAGCAGTTTGTTTTCAGACACTGCACTCACTCCTCCACATTCCTGCTCCTGACTGTGTTGTCTGCGGATGGGCAGACAGTGGGAAAGAGCTCTTTTTTGCTTTTAGTTAGTGTTAGCTAGCTGAGGCAAAGAAGTTCCCTGGACTTTTGGTTTTTTTCTCTTTTCTTTGGACCTCTTGAAACCTGCTTTGGACTGAACACCCAGGGGAGCACCAGCAGCTGCATCTGTGGCCTACTGGACTGGGCCTGGCCTACGACATTTCCAGCACTGGAGGGACTGATCAGAGACTGAGGGAGCTGAGCTGCAACCCGGGGAGGGACTTTCTCAGTTTGTCATCTATTTGGAGCGGCAAGGTGTTTTATTGTTTGATATTGATAAGGTTTTATTGTTTAATAAACAAGTTTTTCCCACCTTTCTCCAAGGAGATATTTTCTCACGGACCAGTTGCGGGGAGGGGCCAATTGGATCTGCTTTCCTACCGGAACTCCTTTGGGAGACTCTCTCCCAAATTAGCTCTCAACTGGGACGGGATGCTATTTTAAGTCAGAGTAAGATTATTTCACAAATATTTCAGTGTACTGCTTCTCACAAAGCTCAAGTGATTAGTGCTGAAAATTGAGCTAAAAATACAAAATACAAGTTAAAAAATTTCGGGAAGTGATTCAAGACCATGTATTTAATAACTGAGTCTGACAGGATTAACAAAAAGACACTTAGGATCCAACCTTGTGCTATGTTTCCTCCCTATAGCTTTCAAAAGTAATGATTAAAATTTAGTTATTATATAAATGAAGAATGATAGTTTTGTCAGTACATGAATGAAAGCAATTGGCGCAAGGAAGCGGCGGAAGGAAGTGGCGGAAGGAAGTGGCGGAAGGAAGGAAGGAAGTGGCGGAAGGAAGTGGCGGAAGGAAGTGGCGGAAGGAAGTGGCGGAAGGAAGTGGCGGAAGGAGGTGGCGGAAGGAAGGAAGTGGCGGAAGGAAGTGGCGGAAGGAAGTGGCGGAAGGAAGTGGCGGAAGGAAGTGGCGGAAGGAAGTGGCGGAAGGAAGTGGCGGAAGGAAGGAAGGAAGTGGCGGAAGGAAGGAAGGAAGGAAGTGGCGGAAGGAAGGAAGTGGCGGAAGGAAGGAAGTGGCGGAAGGAAGGAAGTGGCGGAAGGAAGGAAGTGGCGGAAGGAAGTGGCGGAAGGAAGGAAGTGGCGGAAGGAAGGAAGTGGCGGAAGGAAGGAAGTGGCGGAAGGAAGGAAGGAAGGAAGGAAGGAAGTGGCGGAAGGAAGTGGCGGAAGGAAGTGGCGGAAGGAAGGAAGGAAGGAAGGAAGGAAGGAAGGAAGGAAGGAAGGAAGGAAGGAAGGAAGGAAGGAAGGAAGGAAGGAAGGAAGGAAGGAAGGAAGGAAGGAAGGAAGGAAGGAAGGAAGGAAGGAAGGAAGGAAGGAAGGAAGGAAGTGGCGGAAGGAAGGAAGGAAGGAAGTGGCGGAAGGAAGGAAGTGGCGGAAGGAAGTGGCGGAAGGAAGGAAGGAAGTGGCGGAAGGAAGGAAGGAAGTGGCGGAAGGAAGGAAGTGGCGGAAGGAAGGAAGTGGCGGAAGGAAGGAAGGAAGTGGCGGAAGGAAGTGGCGGAAGGAAGTGGCGGAAGGAAGTGGCGGAAGAAGAAGTGGCGGAAGGAAGTGGCGGAAGGAAGTGGCGGAAGGAAGTGGCGGAAGGAAGTGGCGGAAGGAAGTGGCGGAAGGAAGGAAGGAAGGAAGGAAGGAAGGAAGGAAGTGGCGGAAGGAAGGAAGTGGCGGAAGGAAGGAAGTGGCGGAAGGAAGGAAGGAAGGAAGGAAGGAAGTGGCGGAAGGAAGGAAGAGGCGGAAGGAAGGAAGTGGCGGAAGGAAGGAAGTGGCGGAAGGAAGTGGCGGAAGGAAGTGGCGGAAGGAAGTGGCGGAAGGAAGTGGCGGAAGGAAGTGGCGGAAGGAAGGAAGTGGCGGAAGGAAGGAAGTGGCGGAAGGAAGTGGCGGAAGGAAGTGGCGGAAGGAAGGAAGTGGCGGAAGGAAGTGGCGGAAGGAAGTGGCGGAAGGAAGTGGCGGGAAGGAAGTGGCGGAAGGAAGTGGCGGAAGGAAGTGGCGGAAGGAAGGAAGTGGCGGAAGGAAGGAAGGAAGGAAGGAAGGAAGGAAGGAAGGAAGGAAGGAAGGAAGGAAGGAAGGAAGGAAGTCGCGGAAGGAAGGAAGTGGCGGAAGGAAGGAAGGAAGGAAGGAAGGAAGGAAGTGGCGGAAGGAAGGAAGGAAGTGGCGGAAGGAAGGAAGTGGCGGAAGGAAGGAAGTGGCGGAAGGAAGTGGCGGAAGGAAGTGGCGGAAGGAAGGAAGGCAGGAAGGAAGGCAGGAAGGAAGGAAGGAAGGAAGGAAGGAAGGAAGGAAGGAAGGAAGGAAGTAAGTGGCGGAAGGAAGTGGCGGAAGGAAGGAAGGCAGGAAGGAAGGAAGGAAGGAAGGAAGGAAGGAAGGAAGGAAGGAAGGAAGGAAGGAAGTGGCGGAAGGAAATGGCGGAAGGAAGTGGCGGAAGGGAAGTGGCGGAAGGAAGTGGCGGAAGGAAGTGGCGGAAGGAAGTGGCGGAAGGAAGTGGCGGAAGGAAGTGGCGGAAGGAAGGAAGGAAGGGGGGGAAGGAAGGAAGGAAGGAAGGAAGGAAGGAAGGAAGGAAGGAAGGAAGGAAGGAAGGAAGGAAGGAAGGAAGGAAGGAAGTAAGGAAGGAAGGAAGGAAGGAAGGAAGGAAGGAAGGAAGGAAGGAAGGAAGGAAGGAAGTGGCGGAAGGAAGTGGCGGAAGGAAGTGGCGGAAGGAAGTGGCGGAAGGAAGGAAGGAAGTGGCGGAAGGAAGGAAGGAAGTGGCGGAAGGAAGGAAGTGGCGGAAGGAAGGAAGTGGCGGAAGGAAGGAAGGAAGGAAGGAAGGAAGGAAGGAAGGAAGGAAGAAGGAAGGAAGGAAGGAAGTGGCGGAAGGAAGGAAGGAAGGAAGGAAGGAAGGAAGGAAGGAAGGAAGGAAGGAAGGAAGGAAGGAAGGAAGGAAGGAAGGAAGGAAGGAAGGAAGGAAGGAAGGAAGGAAGGAAGGAAGGAAGGAAGTGGCGGAAGGAAGGAAGTGGCGGAAGGAAGTGGCGGAAGGAAGTGGCGGAAGGAAGGAAGTGGCGGAAGGAAGGAAGTGGCGGAAGGAAGTGGCGGAAGGAAGTGGCGGAAGGAAGGAAGTGGCGGAAGGAAGGAAGTGGCGGATAGAAGGAAGTGGCGGAAGGAAGTGGCGGAAGGAAGTTGGCGGAAGGAAGTGGCGGAAGGAAGGAAGTGGTGGAAGGAAGTGGCGGAAGGAAGTGGCGGAAGGAAGTGGCGGAAGGAAGTGGCGGAAGGAAGGAAGGAAGTTGCGGAAGGAAGTGGCGGAAGGAAGTGGCGGAAGGAAGGAAGGAAGGAAGGAAGGAAGGAAGGAAGGAAGGAAGTGGCGGAAGGAAGTGGCGGAAGGAAGTGGCGGAAGGAAGTGGCGGAAGGAAGTGGCGGAAGGAAGTGGCGGAAGTGGCGGAAGTGGCGGAAGTGGCGGAAGGAAGGAAGGAAGGAAGGAAGGAAGGAAGGAAGGAAGGAAGTGGCGGAAGGAAGGAAGTGGCGGAAGGAAGTGGCGGAAGGAAGTGGCGGAAGGAAGTGGCGGAAGGAAGTGGCGGAAGGAAGTGGCGGAAGGAAGGAAGTGGCGGAAGGACAGTGGCGGAAGGAAGTGGCGGAAGGAAGTGGCGGAAGGAAGGAAGGAAGGAAGGAAGGAAGGAAGGAAGGAAGGAAGGAAGGAAGGAAGGAAGGAAGGAAGGAAGGAAGGAAGTGGCGGAAGGAAGGAAGGAAGGAAGGAAGGAAGGAAGGAAGGAAGGAAGGAAGTGGCGGAAGGAAGGAAGGAAGGAAGTGCGGAAGGAAGGAAGTGGCGGAAGGAAGGAAGTGGCGGAAGGAAGTGGCGGAAGGAAGGAAGGAAGGAAGAAGGAAGGAAGGAAGGAAGGAAGGAAGGAAGGAAGGAAGTGCGAAGGAAGTGGCGAAGGAAGTGGCGGAAGGAAGTGGCGGAAGGAAGTGGCGGAAGGGAAGTGGCGGAAGGAAGGAAAGTGGCGGAAGGAAGGAAGGGGGGGAAGGAAGGAAGGAAGGAAGGAAGGAAGGAAGGAAGGAAGGAAGGAAGGAAGGAAGGAAGGAAGGAAGGAAGGAAGGAAGGAAGGAAGGAAGGAAGGAAGTGGCGGAAGGAAGTGGCGGAAGGAAGTGGCGGAAGGAAGTGGCGGAAGGAAGTGGCGGAAGGAAGTGGCGGAAGGAAGGAAGGAAGGAAACGGAAGGAAGGAAGGAGGAAGGAAGGAAGGAAGGAAGTGGCGGAAGGAAGTGGCGGAAGGAAGTGGCGGAAGGAAGTGGCGGAAGGAAGTGGCGGAAGGAAGGAAGTGGCGGAAGGGAAGTGGCGGAAGGAAGTGGCGGAAGGAAGGAAGGCAGGAAGGAAGGAAGGAAGGAAGGAAGGAAGGAAGGAAGGAAGGAAGGAAGGAAGGAAGGAAGGAAGGAAGGAAGGAAGGAAGGAAGGAAGGAAGGAAGGAAGTGGCGGAAGGAAGTGGCGGAAGGAAGGAAGGCAGGAAGGAAGGAAGGAAGGAAGGAAGGAAGGAAGGAAGGAAGGAAGGAAGAAGGAAGGAAGGAAGGAAGTGGCGGAAGGACGTGGCGGAAGGACGTGGCGGAAGGAAGTGGCGGAAGGAAGTGGCGGAAGGAAGTGGCGAAGGAAGGAAGGAAGGAAGGGAAGGAAGGAAGGAAGGAAGGAAGGAAGGAAGGAAGGAAGGAAGGAAGGAAGGAAGTGGCGGAAGGAAGTGGCGAAGGAAGTGGCGGAAGGAAGTGGCGGAAGGAAGGAAGGAAGGAAGGAGGAAGGAAGGAAGGAAGGAAGTGGCGGAAGGAAGTGGCGGAAGGAAGTGGCGGAAGGAAGGAAGTGGCGGAAGGAAGTGGCGGAAGGAAGTGGCGGAAGGAAGTGGCGGAAGGAAGTGGCGGAAGGAAGTGGCGGAAGGAAGTGGCGGAAGGAAGGAAGTGGCGGAAGGAAGGAAGTGGCGGAAGGAAGGAAGTGGCGGAAGGAAGTGGCGGAAGGAAGTGGCGGAAGGAAGTGGCGGAAGGAAGGAAGGAAGGAAGGAAGGAAGGAAGTGGCGGAAGGAAGGAAGTGGCGGAAGGAAGGAAGGAAGGAAGGAAGGAAGGAAGGAAGGAAGGAAGGAAGGAAGTGGCGGAAGGAAGGAAGGAAGGAAGTGGCGGAAGGAAGGAAGTGGCGGAAGGAAGGAAGTGGCGGAAGGAAGTGGCGGAAGGAAGGAAGGAAGGAAGGAAGGAAGGAAGGAAGGAAGGAAGGAAGGAAGGAAGGAAGTGGCGGAAGGAAGTGGCGGAAGGAAGTGGCGGAAGGAAGTGGCGGAAGGAAGTGGCGGAAGGAAGTGGCGGAAGGAAGTGGCGGAAGGAAGGAAGGAAGGAAGGAAGGGGGGGAAGGAAGGAAGGAAGGAAGGAAGGAAGGAAGGAAGGAAGGAAGGAAGGAAGGAAGGAAGGAAGGAAGGAAGGAAGGAAGGAAGGAAGGAAGGAAGGAAGGAAGGAAGGAAGGAAGGAAGGAAGGAAGGAAGGAAGGAAGGAAGGAAGGAAGGAAGGAAGGAAGTGGCGGAAGGAAGTGGCGGAAGGAAGTGGCGGAAGGAAGTGGCGGAAGGAAGGAAGGAAGGAAGGAAGGAAGGAAGGAAGGAAGGAAGGAAGGAAGGAAGGAAGGAAGGAAGGAAGGAAGGAAGGAAGTGGCGGAAGGAAGTGGCGGAAGGAAGTGGCGGAAGGAAGGAAGTGGCGGAAGGAAGTGGCGGAAGGAAGTGGCGGAAGGAAGTGGCGGAAGGAAGTGGCGGAAGGAAGTGGCGGAAGGAAGGAAGTGGCGGAAGGAAGTGGCGGAAGGAAGTGGCGGAAGGAAGGAAGTGGCGGAAGGAAGTGGCGGAAGGAAGTGGCGGAAGGAAGTGGCGGAAGGAAGTGGCGGAAGGAAGTGGCGGAAGGAAGTGGCGGAAGGAAGGAAGTGGCGGAAGGAAGGAAGGAAGGAAGGAAGGAAGGAAGGAAGGAAGGAAGTGGCGGAAGGAAGGAAGTGGCGGAAGGAAGGAAGGAAGGAAGGAAGGAAGGAAGGAAGGAAGGAAGGAAGTGGCGGAAGGAAGGAAGGAAGTGGCGGAAGGAAGGAAGTGGCGGAAGGAAGGAAGTGGCGGAAGGAAGTGGCGGAAGGAAGTGGCGGAAGGAAGGAAGGCAGGAAGGAAGGCAGGAAGGAAGGAAGGAAGGAAGGAAGGAAGGAAGGAAGGAAGGAAGGAAGGAAGTGGCGGAAGGAAGTGGCGGAAGGAAGGAAGGCAGGAAGGAAGGAAGGAAGGAAGGAAGGAAGGAAGGAAGGAAGGAAGGAAGGAAGGAAGGAAGGAAGGAAGGAAGGAAGGAAGGAAGGAAGTGGCGGAAGGAAATGGCGGAAGGAAGTGGCGGAAGGAAGTGGCGGAAGGAAGTGGCGGAAGGAAGTGGCGGAAGGAAGTGGCGGAAGGAAGTGGCGGAAGGAAGGAAGGAAGGGGGGGAAGGAAGGAAGGAAGGAAGGAAGGAAGGAAGGAAGGAAGGAAGGAAGGAAGGAAGGAAGGAAGGAAGGAAGGAAGGAAGGAAGGAAGGAAGGAAGGAAGGAAGGAAGGAAGGAAGGAAGGAAGGAAGGAAGGAAGGAAGGAAGGAAGGAAGGAAGGAAGGAAGGAAGGAAGGAAGGAAGGAAGGAAGGAAGTGGCGGAAGGAAGTGGCGGAAGGAAGTGGCGGAAGGAAGGAAGGAAGTGGCGGAAGGAAGGAAGGAAGGAAGGAAGTGGCGGAAGGAAGGAAGTGGCGGAAGGAAGGAAGTGGCGGAAGGAAGGAAGTGGCGGAAGGAAGGAAGGAAGGAAGGAAGGAAGGAAGGAAGGAAGGAAGGAAGGAAGAAGGAAGGAAGGAAGGAAGGAAGGAAGGAAGGAAGGAAGGAAGGAAGGAAGGAAGGAAGGAAGGAAGGAAGGAAGGAAGGAAGGAAGGAAGGAAGGAAGGAAGGAAGGAAGGAAGGAAGGAAGGAAGGAAGGAAGGAAGGAAGGAAGGAAGGAAGGAAGGAAGTGGCGGAAGGAAGTGGCGGAAGGAAGGAAGTGGCGGAAGGAAGTGGCGGAAGGAAGTGGCGGAAGGAAGGAAGTGGCGGAAGGAAGGAAGTGGCGGAAGGAAGTGGCGGAAGGAAGTGGCGGAAGGAAGGAAGTGGCGGAAGGAAGGAAGTGGCGGATAGAAGGAAGTGGCGGAAGGAAGTGGCGGAAGGAAGTGGCGGAAGGAAGTGGCGGAAGGAAGGAAGTGGCGGAAGGAAGTGGCGGAAGGAAGTGGCGGAAGGAAGTGGCGGAAGGAAGTGGCGGAAGGAAGGAAGGAAGTTGCGGAAGGAAGTGGCGGAAGGAAGTGGCGGAAGGAAGTGGCGGAAGGAAGGAAGGAAGGAAGGAAGGAAGGAAGGAAGGAAGGAAGGAAGGAAGTGGCGGAAGGAAGTGGCGGAAGGAAGTGGCGGAAGGAAGTGGCGGAAGGAAGTGGCGGAAGTGGCGGAAGTGGCGGAAGTGGCGGAAGGAAGGAAGGAAGGAAGGAAGGAAGTGGCGGAAGGAAGGAAGTGGCGGAAGGAAGTGGCGGAAGGAAGTGGCGGAAGGAAGTGGCGGAAGGAAGTGGCGGAAGGAAGTGGCGGAAGGAAGGAAGTGGCGGAAGGAAGTGGCGGAAGGAAGTGGCGGAAGGAAGTGGCGGAAGGAAGTGGCGGAAGGAAGGAAGGAAGGAAGGAAGGAAGGAAGGAAGGAAGGAAGGAAGGAAGTGGCGGAAGGAAGGAAGTGGCGGAAGGAAGGAAGTGGCGGACGGAAGGAAGTGGCGGAAGGAAGGAAGTGGCGGAAGGAAGGAAGGAAGGAAGGAAGGAAGGAAGGAAGGAAGGAAGGAAGGAAGTGGCGGAAGGAAGGAAGTGGCGGAAGGAAGGAAGGAAGGAAGTGGCGGAAGGAAGGAAGGAAGTGGCGGAAGGAAGGAAGTGGCGGAAGGAAGGAAGTGGCGGAAGGAAGTGGCGGAAGGAAGGAAGGAAGTGGCGGAAGGAAGTGGCGGAAGGAAGTGGCGGAAGGAAGTGGCGGAAGGAAGTGGCGGAAGGAAGTGGCGGAAGGAAGTGGCGGAAGGAAGTGGCGGAAGGAAGTGGCGGAAGGAAGTGGCGGAAGGAAGGAAGGAAGGAAGGAAGGAAGGAAGGAAGGAAGGAAGGAAGGAAGGAAGGAAGGAAGGCCGAACATTCCTCGTCACGGACAAATAAAAGACACTGCAGTCTCCTAAATCTATAGCAAACTAACTAATTGTATTTTCCAATTAACCTCAGCCACAGCAGATAATGCTTATTTAATGAGATTCAGTTTTATGTAGTGATTGAGGTACAAAGCAATGCTTCATAATCTCATAAATATATATAGTTTTTTTAGTATCTGAACGTCTTCCCTGTCTATTCTTGAAAAATTGAAATGTGTCCTTGAGATATGCAGTTCTTAATATCAATGGTCTCTGTGTAGATGAATGTTAAACAAAGGCTAACAAGGTATAGAAAGCTGGTAAATAGTCAGATTCCACCTGTACACCACTGCAATAAATCAGCCTGTTTCAGCTGATGGATGACGCACAGATATATGTGAGAAAGAAACAAATGTACAGACTTAATTTCAGTTCTGGAAGAGCATCAGAAAAATCAGCTTTTTTGCTGCCTAGAAGTAACCTGAAGTAACTCTTTGTACTTGTACAACTTGTATGATCACAAAGCTTTATGAAAATACACGTGTTCAGAATGCTTTGAAATGATGCACAAGTGATGCCTTCATAAATTCACAATATGAAGCTTTGATATCTACAACTATATGATCCCATACTGAATACAACCTGTGAAGTGCTTATGTGGTTACTGTGTGTGGCCTATATACAATCTTCACGCTCATGTACTAGCCACTGAAACATATTCTTACTCCTTCAGGCTCACATGAAAGACATTATTCATATAGGGAAAATTAAGGCTTTAAAAATCAAGCAGAAGTCTGTCACCAGAGTTGAGCTCTTCCATACAAATTCCACAGTTTAGCTGTCTCCAATTAAGCAATCTTTCACGTCCACATCAGTGACAGTTCTAAAAGGATGAAAGGTCAAGGGGGAGTGGAAATAAGCTCTCCTTTATTTCCAAACAGACGATGCATAAGTACAATTTGTGATCATTCATATGTTATGAAATTTGCATATATATTTACATTGAAGTTGCTGCTAGTGGCACATGTCATAATCCAATTATGGAGATGCCAGGTTGGTACCAAAGACTTTAATTCTCCAGTGTTTTGTGTGGAAAGGAACAGACTGTGATACCAAGATCTAGGTCTGGACTAATTGAGATCTTTAGAATAATCCAATTTTATTTGAGAAAAAGCATTGATTGCCCCATCTGTCCAGCTGCCACTATGACTACAAGAAGCAGAACGTCTAACTGGAAAAAAACTTTCCAAGAAAATACAACATAATTTCACAGCACTTGCCTCAGAAAGTGATAATCCAGTTTTGTTACCAGGGCTGTTCTTTATTCTTCAGAGTCCTCCTGCACCCCTACTTAGGCAGTAGTTTGCTCAAAGAACAACAACTTCAGAGGATGAAGCATCAAAATTTATTACAGCTGATGTCTGTCACAGAGAAGGCAGAGCTAAAGAAAACCTCAAATCAAATCAGAATCCTTCTGTGTAACAAAAAGCTGTTTATTTTAAGAGGTGGGGAACTGCTTTGCACTTGCTGCTCTGAGTGGAAGTGGCACTGTTATATAAACTAAGCCTAACTAGTGCAATATAGCTGTATACTTGTATCTACTGATACCAGTAACCATAACAAGTCCAAATAGGTTGCAGTCAGATGTTAACCTAAAGTAGTGGAAGATTGTTTTAAAATCACATTATTGTAACAGATGTTAACAACAAAAATAAAAGCTGAGTGAGCACCCTCTTACTGAGTTGGCAAAAAGTTACATAAAACTATTCATTCCGGTGTATTAAATACTCACCTTTGTACAATTGTCTTAATTTAGCATACTCAATTGGCACAGGACATCTTCACAATGCTGTGACCAGCTAGCCCTCTGATATGCTATTGCTATAGCTAGTAACAACCCATAAGTGTTGTACTGAGTTTGTAGGACTGAGACTTACCAGCCTTTCTCTATCTGAACTTACCTTGACCTGCTTGCAACTTAATTTAACTTTATTTGTTTCCTTGGAACAAGATTTTTTCCCCCCTAATTAACTAGGAGTCTATGGCTAATTAATTTTACATCTGTGTATCTTTGTATGGTAACAGCATGGTTCCATGTCTAGCAGAATGTGGTACATGGAGAAACACAGCCTGATGATGGAGGCCTGGGGAAGCTCAGTTACAAGATGCAGCATAGAAAACCAGGCACGGCATAAGAAATGGGGCACAGGCTTGGCACTAGGAAATCCACAGCTATAAAAAACTCACCAGTGGTCAGTTAAAGGAATACACAATAAATGTGGAAAAATCTTTACTTAAAAGTAACAAAGAAAAGAAAAATTATTCAACATAAGGAAGATGGCCATATATAGCAGATTTGAATGTAGAAATACGGAGCTGCAAAACACTGGAAAAAAAGTAAAGGTGGGCAATTGTGTTGCAGAGAGATAAAAAAGAAACCAAGTATATCCTGGAGTAATAAGTGTAACTTAGGGTAAGGATGAAATCTAGGGGGAAGGACTCCAAATGCTGACCAGTCATCTCAGCAGTCCTCACCAAAACTAGAGCGAGACATTGGGTCATAGGACTTCAGGGAATGTTACAGCTGTGACAGTAGTTGTCAGGTAGAAGACTGTTATTTGTACTTGAGATGTCATTACTGTCATGCAAATATACCCAGACTAAAGTTAGACTAAGGGAATTTCTACAGAAACACAGCATTGCACTGAGCAACAAATATACAAGATAAGTTCAGCAGAGTACTTCATTTAGTCCCACGTTGCACTGAGCTGAGATTTTAAATAATAAAGCAAGAAGGTCCTTTAATGGACCATAACTGAAAACTGCCCAGGAAGAAAAGTCCATCTGATGTTGTTGTGTCACATACATATCTAGATCAATACCCAAAAGGCAAGTTGCTTTCCAGCAAAAGTCATGCATGAGTTTAACTAAAAATTTTCTCCTTAGACTTCTACATAGCTATTTCTAATTATATGCAAGGCTTTTTTTCTGTTCAGATTAGACTCTCAAATCCATGTGGGGTTTATCTTACCCACTCTTGGGATAGTCAGGGAGGGAGGTAATATGGAGAGGTGGGGGGGCTGTAGCAAGTAGTTCTTTCCATCATATGGCTGCAATGATAGAAATTGGGAAGTGTTAGTAGTAGAGGGGGCACTGATAGCTTTGCACCCTTTCTGCCAGGAGTCTGACAGCTCTTAAATTACACCGACACAAAAATTAGCATTCCAAGACTCTTAGACCGAAAAATTCAAGTTCTTTACAAGTCTACTCCAGTTCTTCTAACAAAAAATATATTGTTTAATGTAAAAACAGTACTAATTGGTTTATCTAGGACTGTACACCCAGTTTCTTAATTCCATTCCCCAGGAAGAACTAGAACTGGAAAGGTCTAAAGGAAGATAAAAATCCTTTTTCTAGAGAACTAAAAAGAGTAATTTTTGAGAGCCAAAGTGTGCAGCTTCTGCCTTCTCAAGGTAAACCATCACAGTTTTATTAACTACCTCTTAATAACAATGGATTCATTACTATTGTTATCATAGTTATGTCCATTTCTCAGACAGATACACATTTATTGCTTTAGTTCTAATTAGATGTTGTACTTCTGAACATGGCATTACCAACAGCCTGTGTTTCACCTTTTTACAATTACATTCCTAAAGAAAATACATTTAGGAGATGCAAGTGAAGACATGAAAGGCAGCTGGCAAAGCAGTAAGGGTGACTGACTAATGGACAAGTTTTTTCTGAATATATTCCCCCCTATTCCTGCTCAAATTTGGCCAATGATAAGACCTTCTCTCTTACTCTCACACATGTGCATTTGCATTTCACACACACAAGTCTGACCAACAGTAGCTGAGGAGAAGAAATACTATTATAGTTGGTAAATGTGCAAACCTAACCTTTTCTCCAATTAGATAATGTCTTCTAAGATATTCAGAGCCTCATTTTTTTTCTCACTTACAGGGATGTAAATCATGATGAGTTTCTTCTGAGATGAGAGAAATTGTGTTCTTGGTCTTTATGCCTTCTGGTGATTGATTGCCCAAAAGGACAGATATCCTTTTGCTTAGAGGTAAGACACTTTTCTCTCTGGCACGTTGTCACTAAGATCCAAGCTGAACTAGCCTCCTTGATTAAGCTGCTGGGCAAGATCCAGCAGACATTGACTGTAACAATTGGTTTGTCCAGTCCTGGAATCACCAGCATGAGATGACCAGCAGCCGAACTGAAGCTTGCTCTTACAGGTGGCGCAGCACACTGCAATATTGCTGTGTAAGGAAACCATTTCATGGGGATTTGCATTCTTCAAACCAGCTCTTAGAGACTGGGTCCCAAAAGCAGTAGAAAATTAAAGACTTCTGTAAGCTGATGGCAGTTAGCCTCCAAGTCAATTGTACTGCTTAAACATGAAAGTTTATCCTTATAATAGCCTTATAATCCTTATAACCTCACCAGCTATAGAAATAAAATGAGCATGATATTTTCAAACAAATATCTCAGAGTTTTCTCTTGGGAGGAGGCTACCTTCTGGCTATAAATCAACAGCCCACTAATAAGTGGCTTGAGAACAGCATGTAAGAATGTGGAAAAGCTCTCTTGCCAGAATTCAGAAGTTATCATCATCATCATCATCATCTCAATTTTAACCTAGAAACAAAACCCTGTTTTTGAAAGTGTTCCAAGTAATTAAAAGAAATCCATCAAAACAGCATTTTGAGTCAAGCATACAATAAAATCTAATATGTAGGAAACCAATGTTAGATATATAGATACATATATTAGATACAAGGAAGTGTTGCTATAGGGCCTTCTCCCTTCCGTTGAGGAGAAATGAAAGACTTTGTGGGAGCAGACATAAACTACTGAAAAATGTAGCATGGCTAAAATCCTGGCCTACAAGCTTGAAGAATATTGAACATCAAAGCATTTTAGGGCATTGGCAAGTGAAGATGGATTTAATCAAAAGGATATTTACATATGAATAACATAGCTCATACACATTTATAGCCATCCATGAAAAATTAGATTAATTTGCAATGCAAACCAGCTGGGGCAGCTAGTGAATGCCAATGAATGATGAATACCACTAATGACAGAACTCTAATCAATTGATTTAAAAAAATTTTTTTTTTTTTTTCAGTAACTGGTAGTTGTACATTATAAAGATTTTCTAAAGTCACTGTGCTACTGATAAAACATCCAGTGCACAAATCCATCAGAGTAGGTTTTGATCTTTCCATTTCCTCATATACACAAGGATTAGCTTAACCATCAAAGAAAGGAGCTTGGGAAATGTAGTGAAAAGCATGTAGAGGCTGGGAAAAACACAATACACTTTGTTGCAGCTTGTTTCTACCTACAGGGCATGGAGGCAATTAAAACATCACCTCTAGAAATATTCAGTGACTGCATACCCAAGCTTCAATGACATAGAAGATTCAATCAATGACTGAACCTCTCAGCAGCTTCCAAGCCCATTTGATGCCAGCACTCAGTTCAGAAGGCCAGTCTAAATCTAGTCCCACAGAAACCTGACAGGCAACACTCAATGGAGATGCCTCATCAGCAACTTTTTGATCTACTGTTCGGTTCACTGCTAGTGCACCAAATTACTGGTATACATAGATATAGCCTAAAAGCAAAAGGCAAACAAAGTAAGTCCTCAAACTGCTTCTTGTATGTTGAAATTATACAAAAAAGTCTTAAAAGCTGGTTATTGAGACCAGTACTAGTAAGAGCTCACTAACTGCTAAAGCTCATGTAGAGACCAAAAGTTATATAGTTCATGAAACGATGAGCAGGTTTCATATGCATTTGTTCACAACAGTAGTGCTTTTTTTTTTTTTTTAAATTTTAAATTAACTCAACTCTCAATGTGGCCTCACTTGCTCTCCAAACCACAAAACACATGAGTATTTCAGCACACCTAGAACACTTCAACTGCAAACTGTGTTCCAAGTAATGTGCAATGCTGGCTGCTGTCTTTCTTTAAGAACAATCTAACTCATTCTGAAATGAGTTACCTTCCCTTATTTTCAGCCAATCCCTCTCCAACAATAAGGAGAAAATTAGTATGAGCAAAGTGAAAAAAAACCCAGTTTATTAACAGGCAAAAAATAACAAATAATCACTAAATGCAAAATTACGAAGTCCCAAGATCATTCTTTCACTAAGATTTATTCTAAGACTAATATAATAAAATTAAATCTATTTCTTGAACATCAGGCTATAGTTTACGTTTTTCATATTATAAAAGGGGGAACTGCCCAAGACCTGTGAATAGTCAACAATTATTTAATAGATTTGGGGTTCCAAGTCACAGCCTTCTGATTGAAACATTTCAGATTAAATCTGTCTTGAGGGATATTTCCCAAACAAACAAAAGGAAGTTAAAGACACAACTCAATATGGAGCATTCTGATGATGTGTCAAGTTTTAACCATGTTTTTCTTGTCATATTTGGTCAAGAGAAGCTTTCTAGACATTTTTACAGAAAGGAACTGGTATGTTCAAGGCAATAGGATGATTTTGTCACAGCCCTCTTTGAGCAAGTGAAGTACTGCTCAAAATTATGATTACACTTGTTCCGGTTAAAAAAAATGTAAACATAAGCTTGACTGCGACAAAACAGGTAAAAGTGCAAGGAAGGTTTAGTAGTTCCTATGAATCTATTGATAGAATCACTGTTTCTATAACAACAGTATATCAGAAGGATGGGGGCAAGGGCCAGAAACACGTAACTTTAATAACTAAAAATATCTTGTTTCAGATCTTCTCATTACATGCTAGAGCTCACTTATCACAGGTAAGTAAGCACAGATTTTATGCAGTACACTTCAAAGCCCAAAATATCTATTTTTCTTTGCTACCATCACCTTTTACATCCAAATACTTCAGAAAATGTTAGCCATTATAGTACCCTTGTGAGGCAAGGGATTTAACACTGCTGCTTCCCATTAGGGTAAGTCAGAGAGCATTGCCTCAAATTAAACTGCCTCAGATCATATTAGAAGCCTTCCACAGAATCAGGGTTGTATTCCTGACTGACATACCCATGTGTTACCTCACCTTCTGATCTGTCTTTCCACCAGTGCTTAACAGATGCTCAACCTCTTCCTCACCTTTCAGAAAAAGGTGAGACATGGATATTTTGGTAACAGAGAAAGCTCTGTGCAGAATAACTAGTGTAGTGAACATTAGGGATTCCTCCACTGTTTGTTCCAATTACAAAACAGGCTCCCCAGGTTCCTGTTAAAAACAGAGCTTTCCTCACTTGCACAAACTGTACTTACGGAGAAGAAAATGTCTGGAATGGTATCTCTCTTTAAAGGAAAAATGGTCTCTAAAGCAATAAAACAAATTTATCATCTGCATGACGCTGCCTGGAAGAATTACCCCTCAGGCCAAAAACTGCCAAGCTACTAGCTAATGTAGTTTTTCTTTCCTTCCTTTCCATCCCTTTAGAGTATTCCTCTAAGGGCTGAGTTACCACAGTTCTTTATTTCCCTGGAGTTCCTAAATGCTATTATTATTCCTTGGGCACATCTGACTGAGAGCCCTTTAACTTGCTTCCTAACAGGTTTCTGATATAGGATAAATTCTAATAAAGTCTCTAGAATTGATTTATAAAGTTTTACATGTTGCATGGAAGGCTGATTTTTAGCTATGACTTTTATCAGTCTTCTTCCCTCAAATATATTTAGGATGTCACAAGGATTTTAGCAAGTTATTCACTAGGTTTCTGTTGAATATTCTTAATGACCATAGAAGTTTTATTTTCTGCACATCTGTCTTGTGGTCATGAAACCAGCTCCCAGAGAGTGTTTAAGGAAACTCCATCAAACATTTCTGTTGCAAGCACAGATGGGGAATAGGACACTGTCAACTAGCAAAATCTGTGGTTAATGGTGCCTTTTACCTATAACACTACTGTTTGACTGCTTTACAGATGCCAGTAGAGAGAAGTATTGGTGAGTGCCATGACACGTAGCCCTCAGATGCTTTTCTGTTCACGTTCCCTCTTCCCATCAGAGCCATGTGCAGAGTTAAATTCCTGCTCCTCGGGAGTTTTGACCCCATGTCTCCCATCTCTTTGCCAATGTGTCACTCTACAAGGTTTTACGGGTAGAGAGGGGGACCACAGGACCTTTTCTAGGAGGGTTTATATTGTGGTCCCTCACTTCAAAGAAATATTCTCTGTGACCACCTTTCCTCCCCTAGAATACCAGTTCATACCAGTTCGGGTCTCAAGATCAAATGGCCAGACCTACAGCTTGAGTAACAGACAATGAGTACAGCAGTACCAAAATCGTGGCACACAGGTTCATTTACAGGAACAGATAATTCAAGGAATCTTTCTCTCTGCACAACAAGCAAGGGCAATGCCACAGAACACCATGGTCTTTCACTGTATTCAGCTCACCCTGAGCAAACGCCTTCAGATCATAGCCTTCAGTTCGATAATAGGTCCAAGTACTTTGCTCCTCAGAGAAAAAGAAGAAAAATTTAAGAAAATAAAAAACCACTTGCCCCACTTGAAAGAAATTCTACCAAAGCGAAAACAATTCCTGAATGTTTTCTCCTGTAAATGGCAGCAAATCATTAACTTCTTAATTTCCCATGTCATTTACTAGGTGAATCTAGTCACTCTCCATTATGCTTTAGCATTATTTTACTAGTTACATTTCCTCAAAGTACAGGAGTACTAAATCCTCTTCTTCCCTTAGTGAGAGATCACTAAGAATTTCTAAGGGTAGGTATAACCATCCTATCTCTTTGAAAATCTGAATGATCCAACTGTCATTGCAATTTTTTTGTGCTCACTGAGACTCACTCAAGGTCACAGAACTATGTGTTGCTATAGTAATTGCTCTTGCTATTATATAACCAGCATGGCTTCTGGTCTCTAGACACCCCTTCTCCAAGCATATTGAAGTCCCAGCTTCAATGTTTCTCTTTGTCGCTTCTAAAAGTACACTAATTTTTTGCCTTCTGTTTTCCTTCCATGTAAAATTTATCCCAGTACAGTTTTCTTAGTTACTGCTACTGCACTTGAACTTACAGAACTTTTATTCCTTTTTTTTTCTTAGTGATGTCAAATATCACCAAGGGCCTGTGGTAGGATAGGTGTAAAAACCACCAGATCCTAAGTGGTTTTGTCTGTCTAGAATTCCAATACTTTTTTAATTGAAAGTTTATTGAGCACTGAGGTGATGCCTTCGCACTGTCTGGGATTCTTTGGAATTTGCCATGCATGTATTTGCCAATATGCTAAAGTAAACAAATTGTACTTGAAAGATAGACATTTGTGCAATGGAAAGGTCTCATTCAAATCCTCTTCAGCAGGAATCCAAGTCTAAGGACAGCAAATTGTTTATCCCTTGTTCCTGTTTCTTATGCAACATTATCCTGGAAGAATATGCGTATCCTGGCCAGCAACATCGCCCCTGGATCTCAGGCACAGCCTGTTCCATCCGTAGAGAACACCCTTCTCCTGACCCTGATAAATGATTTCAGAGCAGCTCTGATTCAACACTGACTTTCCTGAAAGGCATCATTAAGCTGAAACACAATAAAACTCTCTCTGCCATTGTCCACAGTTCTCAGCATCCTCCAACCTGATAAAAAACTAGTTTTGTGCTTCAAATTATCGCTGCACTTCACAAAGGCTGCACACTAGGTACTTTATTCTCTTTGGCAGACTCATTTTTATGTAATAACTGTATATATCCCCAGACAAAGAAACTCTTGCTGTTAAATACCCAATCTTGCAAGATTTATGTTTTTCCAGAGCAATTTTCCACCCTTGTTTCATGCAGCAGTGACTGAAGTTCCCAACAGAACCCCATCAAAATCCAGAACAATTAAGTCATGCATCCTTATTATGGTTTTGTACCCTCACTACCATGACTCCATCTAAAATACTGGCTTTCTGAAAAATATTCTACAAAATAGTCTACAGTGTGTAAGGGAAGTTAACCATCCCTTATTACACAGAAACACTGAGCAATTACTACTCTCTTCCCGAGTCTTCCCGAGGGCAGCCCATAAATAATTCAATTCCTACTTAAGGAATACAATAGGTGCTAAACTTTTGCACAGGGACTCTCCAGATTTACCTCCATGTCCCCACTTTTTAACATGAATCCAACTAGAAGATTTGGTGTAGGTCACAAAAAGGTGTCAACGGACTAAATCATCTCACAGTAGTCACACCTCTTTAATTCACACCTACTCTCATCTGGCAGAATTCAAGATGTGTATATTAGGGCTTATCGTAAATGTCAGTCACTAAACTGCTCAGCTTTGCTTCCAGAGCTGTGCAAGTCTTTCAAAATCAATGGATCCTGGTCTCTTGTTTTCCCTATATCTTCAAATGCAAAAAACTAACTACAACAAGAAATAAGGGAGCACACAAGGTCACAGGGAACTAAAAGAATGGTTCTAAATAATTGCAGAATCATTAGCAATATTTGAAAGCAGCATTAGCCTGGAAAAAACCTGTAATTAGAAACAACTTTTCCTTACTCTGCCAAGAGGCTGACTGCCTCTAACGTGATGAAAGCAAAGAGAATAGCTCCATTTTGTAAACACAGGGAGCAGAGACCAAGAAATACATGCCAAAAGGAGTGATTCTCTGTAAAAATTTTGAAGATTTGTAGAGCTGGTACCAAGAAGAAAAGTTTATCCTGGAATTCCAGCTTGTGGAATCCAATCCTTCACTCAGAATCTCAGCTTTCATTTTCTCTATAGAATAAAAATATTTAAGACAGGGAATACAAATCTCAGTAAATATAGAAAGTAAAATATAGTCACAATGTTAAATCATATTTTCAGTCTAATGTTTTTCAACCTGCGTCAAGGAGGTACATGACACAACAGTAGAAAACTAGAAGTGCTATTCCAGTTCCAGTAAACAGGAACATCAATTTGGTCTCTTTGTCATTTTCTTTAACATAAGAAGAACAGGCTTAAACCTCAACATGAAAAAAATTATCAATTATTTATAAAGATCCACAGGCAGATTCAGGAAAACAAAATAAAAAGATACTATATAACACTGTGTAGGTAAAACTAACAAATCCCAGAATAACTGAGATTTCTCAGGTACATTTACATGCCTGAACCCAACAGATTTCAGCTTACAAATTCAAATCTCCTCCTAGCATCTACAAAATGAACAAAACAAGAGCAGAAAATCTGACCAAAGAGTGACAGTCTGTCTCTTCCCTGTCCCTCTGAGGACAGGTTCTCTCTGTGCAGCTCTTTGCCACACTGACTTGCTCTGCTGCAAGGCCAGAAGAGGGATGTCCGTGACTGGCAGTCCACCCGGAGGCTTCCAGTATCTTATTACACAAACACGTCTTCTGTCTTATGTCCCAGAGATGAAGGACAACAAGAACAACAGAAAATTGCATAGAATGGGTGGAAATTTTAAGTTTTCTTTGGCAAATAAGCTAGCAAGTAGATTACGAGTGGAAATACTGTCATCCAAACCCTCGTTGATTGCAGGGACAGAGGGGCTCAATGCCTCTTCTTCAGCATATGTAACAACTTCAAGTGTTGTGCTCATTCTTCCATTAATGTAGAGAGCTTTCTGGAGGGGATCTTACCATAACTGTTGGTGACAAAATGTTTTTCACTTGTGAAAAAAAAAAAAAAAAAACAACAAAATATCCATGCTATTTTATAGCTGGACAGATGAAGGCACAAAACAGAACTCAAATCCAGAGCTGAGAACAAGACAAAGATTGCCTGTCCCATATAGCTTGGGCAGGATTTCTTCCTCAGCAGGGATCACAGCAGTTTATAAATTCACAGCAGGCCTGACAAGGCACCACACTTGTTCCCTCTCACAACAAACCTTGAAGAACTGAGGCAAACATTCATTAGCCCACCAAACTGTGGAGGTTGATCAGCCCTATTTAAGTAGTGCTTACTTCCTTCAGGCACAGCCCAGGGATCTCTGAGGCACTTCTGCTTCACAAATTTGATATATGAGCTTGACTTCACAAGAGGTAAGTGTCCAACGTTATCTGCAAACACAGAGGAACGGCAGTGGTTTCTATGGTAATGTTCATCTAAATAGAGCTCTCAGTTCATCCATCCTGCTCCCCTCTTGCCCTGTATCCCAGAAATACAACTCTCCCTGAGCTTATCAGCAAGCTCACAAATGGAGTGCATCAACATGACGGATCTTCTGCTTGCAGGGTTCCCATGGGTCCCTGGGAGGGCAGAGAAGCCCTTGGGGACATGCGTGATGTTTTCATGCACAATGAACTATTAGATAAAAGCCCCTGTAGGCTTGAGAGTATAGGTATATTTTAACTGTGAGCAGTTCCATCTTTGGGTTCCATATTAGGATACAAAAAATAATAATTTTAATATCCAGGCTAAGATTCTACTGATACAACAAACTCAAAGCAAGATGCAACAAACTCAAAGCAAGATAAAACAAGATGTTTTTAAAACCTGAAGGTGGAGTTCCACATGCCATTTCTTCACTCATACTATATAGTGCCCATATTCTCATTCCTCTTTTCCTGCATTAGCAGACAGTTCTAGCCACATGAAAGAAAAATAGAAAAACCCTCCAGTGCCTCGTTATCTGAAGCTGTCATACATAGTGCATATTTCTACATGTAGATCTGTGCAGACAGGAACAGACAGAATCCTGCTCTGGGATTCCAACATGCACAGTGCAGCTCCTGTCATTACACTTTTTGCAAGTTACTGATACACTACCATGACTGTTTACAAACACCAGATGTGTATGTATGAAAAATGATGGTCTATCTCTCCTCTGTAAAGTACATGGAGACTTACAGAAGAAAATCTTTCTACATGATATAAAGTTCATATCTTCCACGTGTCTGCAACCTGAAGCATTTACTCCCTTTCACATAACGAATATGTGAACCCTAACTAGGAATTAATGTCTTATTCATGGTATCCAAACCTATCACATTTTGCTGAATCTGTAGTCTCTTTTAAAGAAAACTTCAAGGCCTTTTTTTTTTTTTTTTGCTGCTACTTATTTCCAGGCAAGTGAAGTTCATGTCAGAGACCCCTTTCCTCCTGTAGCTCTCCTTATTTAATGCCTCACCTTTCTTCTATTAGAAATATCTCTTGGTCTGTTCCCTCCCCAGCTCTTAGATCTCTTGCCTTTTATTTCTAGTTACATGATGAATAGCTGGAACCTTTCTACAGTATTTTTAAAGAAAGCAAAGTGCTTTGGTGTGTGGGTGCTGGACTGCATACTGAAAATGCAATAATACTCCAGTAATCCGTTTCAGTGACTCTTTACACAGCACAGGGCCATATTACACAGCATCTAGGTCTGATCTAAATCAGCAGCACCATACAGAGGCATCTGCCACTGACACCACTCACTGCTCTGCTGGGGATACCAACAGTTCCAACCAGGTGGTGAAGCCTTGGCAAAGCTCACTCATCATGCAGGAACACCCAGGAAAGGGGCATGTTCACAGAATGCACTTTCAGCTCTGAATTTCTAGCCTTGCAGCGTCAAGCTCTGAATACTGATGCTGTTGTGTGTGAGAAAGAAGGGGAAAGGACCATCCAGTGTGCATGAACAAACACATGGTAATAAATTTCTTGAGACAGAATATTTTCTTGAGACAGAAACCAGTAATCTAACAAAATAACCAACAGTAAATCACAGCTGTAAGCAAATGTTAATATACTAGTTATTAAGATAAGCAAATCAGTTAGCTGGTTCCTTTTATGAATGCAGCGCAGAGAAAATGAATAAAAACAAAAGGGAAACCTCACTTCCCATAGCACAGAATATTTACTCTAGTGGATGTTGAAACCTCTGGAAAGGTTACTGAAGGATTCCTTTGTCTCAAGAACTTGTCTTCCAAAATAAAAGCAACACATTTTGCAAGCGCAAGTTGTACCTGGGCTGGCATAAAGGTAGGGTGCCAGATTTCGGTTTATAATAATCGATACCAAGAGATAATGCTGAGTCACTTCACAATCAGCTATTACAGTGGTGTTTGGAACTGAAAAAACAGGTATCTACTCCCAAAACAGCACATAAGATGTCAGATCCTATAAATAATTAAAACTCCACAACCTAAAATCTCTCCAATTTTACTTCTTCCTACTCATCTTATGGCACTGCAGCTTCCATACAGATTTGATCTTTCAGACAGCAAAACTGCAGTTATTCTGGAAAATGTCAAAAGCATTTCATTTCTCCTCCACTTTAATAAGGATAATACAGTATTTGCATATTGTGCCATAGTGACCTGACATTAAAACTTGCAAAAGAACAACCAAAAATATCAATTTAAATGCTCAAAAAAATGAACCTTGACTATAATTTGCTTTCAAGTAAAAGGAATACTTGCTCCATTACTAAGTCTAAGAGGCCTCAATTAAGGACTAGAGGAACAGAATGCATGATCAATATCCATGCTGAACTAAAAAAGTAAAAGGAAGCAGAAGCAAACTTTTGCTGAAAAGCTTTAAATATTTTTGACACCTGAGATCAACCTTTTGCTTTTCAAAGGTTTTGCTCTCCACATGAAAACAGAAATGAAAAATGGACCAAAACCCAGTTTTCATATATAACACTATCTATCCTTATTACTACATTTTGAGATTTAAAATTCCTCTGAAGATATCTACTAGAGAAATTAAATGGTTTTATTTAACAGGAAGAAGTTTTTCTAAGCAACATCTATGCTGCAACAAAATCTTCCGTACCCTCTCCCATTCACAAACAAATTTCCCAGCCAAAAACCCAAAACCCTGTATATCCCATAAACATGCAAGCTTGGAGTAGTTTGTAGAAAAAGAGCTGCTTTTTGGCACTGAGGAATACACTTCATAAAGGAGTATCAACTGAATTGCACAGGAATGGAGGGAGAGTATGCTCCTCACTGCAAAACTTCTCCTGGCATGACAGCAAGTATGTAGGGAAGAGAGCAAAATCTTAAAATGCTACATTGAGGAAGGACTCAAAGACACTTATCTGCCTTCAATGTCTTCTCTGCAGCATAAAAGAGAGATACTTTATATAGGGTTTAGCCATAAACTACTGTTTGCAGGATAAAAGCTTCACATATGGTGGGATATGAATTACAGGGGAGAAACAGCAGCAAGAACAGCAATAATAATCTGGGTAGGCTCAAAAAGAGTACATTGTGTAAACCTCTTCATTTTACACTTGAGGACTGTTCTACCAATACCCAGCATAAACCTTCCCAGAGCTGAACATACCATCACAAGTCAACTTTCAGTCAGAGAACTTGCATTTTTAGAAAATAACTTTATGTTCTGCAATAGCTTGAATAACAAATTTACAGGGTCCTCAATCACCTCTGTGTCACAAATTTGCATTGCATTTTGCTAAACTAAATTTGGTGACTGGTACAGGAGCTCCTAATGTGATTATAACAGAAGCTTTTTATATTACGTTAGATTCTTCTGTGGTAAAAATTTGACACGGTTCATAGAGAAGGTCAGGACAGAAGGTGAACTGATTTTATTAGCAATGGACCAAGGTCTAACACTTTTAAAGCTAAAACTGGAAGCAACTTTGGCTGTTGAACAAAATCTTTTGCCTGTTGTTCTCTCTCAAGCTTCCTTACTGGCTTATGTCTTTCTCCAGAGAGGTGGGAGGAACTGCACTCCTTTCAGATAAATTTGATCTTCACCTCTTTCAGAAATTGCCACAATTACTAATTATGATTGTGTGCGTATCAGCATGTTTTCTTAGGAATGTTTTTAATGTAAAGAGATAGCTACATCCCTACCTTATGCACTTACCTACACTCCAGTTCCATTATGAATGCAAACTCAAATTTTTCAAAGCACCTGAAAAAAATTTCTTAAGTCCCATCTCCTGGTAGCCAGCACTTGATAAATTACCAGATCATCTAAGTTTTCCATAGTTTGTTTCCTTTACTGAAAATAGTTTATTTTTACATCAGAGAAGAAAAAAATATTTAAGAAGTCTTACTAAAATAAGTAGAATCTAGAACTAGATTTTTGGCCCTGGGCAGAGGAAAAAGAAGTGCATGGTATCTCTGTATTTAGATGAGATACATAATTGTTCATAGCATTTTGACTGCTGACGTCCAGTTTCATGTCAGGTTATGGGGGAAAGAAGACTTTGGTACAGAAAAGAAATAGCCTCTTAAACCAGCTATTCTCTGCATCTAAGGTACTGATTCACAAGATCCCTGGGCCATTTACCTCTTTCCTCAACCCAGCAAATAAAATTGTGTTCTTTGCAGGGTGTCTCCTTCATGTCTTTTCCTGGGAAGCAACAAGAATGGACTGGCTGTGACAATGTGCTTTAAAATACTGTGATTACCCGGGGTTCTGTAAACAAAAGGTCACACCTTGGCAGCTCTCATTTTCTCTCCTTTGTTTTCTTTTAATAGTAAAGACAGACATGAGCTCATACTTGCCATTACAGCCACTTGCCTGAAATTACCTTCATACTGCTGCTGAAGGGGCCCATTTGATTAGATTCTAAGGGAAGGTGCTAAAAACCAGGGGTTTCCATCTCAGAAAATGTGAACAACACGTCGCATTTCTTACTAGAAAAGCTGTATTCTGTCTTGGAAGCTTACATGAAGCACAGCAGTGATAAGGAAATGCTTTTGGGCTTGACTAAATGCTTAAATAACTTTCAAATAAAATTGTGAAACAAAATTTAAAACATCACAGCCTACAAACAAGAATGTACAGCTGCCCATAAAACACTTGGGTGATGCACATGTGTAAACCACATATTTGACTCCTAAGAGCACTACTCAAGTTTTTGACAATTTTAAGACATGAAACTTGGCAGACAATGCTGTTTACGAAAATCTCAAAATGCAACATGATGCTGGTTAAATAGAGAAATCCATTTATTTTACTCCTCCAAAAGAGATTGAATTTTAGTTGTTTTTATTTGATAAAGCACCCACCATTTCAAAAGTCTACATCTCTGTTCCACATAGGCATCAAGAAGATGAGAAATAAATAGGTAGATCAAAAAGAACCTTGACTTCCAAGCTTCCTTAAGAGAAACTCTTCATCACTGAGAGGTTTTAGAACACAGAAAGAGCCTGTGTTTTTTCCCACTGGCTCATCTCAGCACAGTGGAGCAAGGCGGATGGTATGGAAAGCATGCATAGTACAGGTAATTCACTCGATTTCTCCAATTTCCAATTAGCCATCAAAATACCTTGCAAGATGACAACATTGGGCCCTCATTCTCATCTCTTCTCAGTATTATAAACAATATCACTTGATTGGAGTAAGCTGAGAATAAGAAAGTGAATACGAGACACAGGAAAAGAGCAGCTGATAGCAGAAAGTGGAGAACAAGGAAAGTGGAGCAGGGGGAGACTGACAGCAGAAAACCCATGGAAAAGAACAGGGAGGTGCACTGAGTGCTGGCCTGTTTTAAACACTGCCTAGGACTGTGCAGTAGAGAGCTGGCAGAGGGAAAAATTCCCACAGCCCAAGCTACTAAAGCAGTTCCGAAACTTCCACCAGGCCACGCACCAAAAAAGCCAGCCTCATTCCCACACGTCTGGGCAGAGAACCATGGCTGGCACCAACTAGCTTGTGAGGCTTCAAAGGCAGCAACCCAAGATGCATGCAGCATCCAGGAAATTAACCCGGCAGCCTGGGTGGAAAAACAGAAAGTAGAGAAAGAAAAGTGAGAGAAATCCCATCCCTGATATTTCAATAGTAATTGACTGGCACAATATCTGCCTTTTTGCCCTTGTGTTTTTTTTCTTTTTGTTTGGTTGGTTTTGTTTGTTTGTTTGTTTTTTGTGGAAGAAAAGCCATCTGTCAGTTTGTTTGATAGCCTAATTCTCCCTTAATTCAATCCTGTTAACTTCTGTCTTAAAATTTTACTGATGGTATTTTTGGTATTGCAGCTGGTAGAGAGAGGAATGGTTTTGCAGGGAGAGGGAGGATAGATTTTTTTCAGCCATGGGAAGAAATCATATATAACCTTTTTTAAATTACTGTAGCATTAGTAGATTAGTATATTTTTTGCCTTAGCCTGCACTGCTCTACAGTTTTCCTAGTAAGCTACTCAGATTTCTTTGTTCCTCCCATCAAGATAGTAAAAATGCAGGGCTCTGGTCTGTTATAATCCATAAAGGGTTTGGTAGTCACCAAAGAGACTTTTTAACTATGGCCTCCTTCAATGATACTAGCTGATCTTCCCTATCTCCATTGTGCGAGTAGCTGCCACAGGATTTCCTCAAGGGATATAGGATCTCTCCTGCATGGAATGACCCAGAAGGGTCTCCAGGTATCTACTGGGAACATTTGGGGTCAGAGCTGGGAAGTTCAAGCACTAGAAGTTAGGCTGGTTCATCGCAGCAGCTTCTCTGCAAAGGCTACACATCACCTTCAGCTGAAGGCATATTAAATATCTCAGAACAAACTGCTCTTCCTTTAAAAACCAAACCAAAAATGAAGAAAAACCAACTAAACAAAACTACCCACTTGAACATCCCCTGGTGAAAGGCATACAGGCACAAAGTGATATGGATAACACTGGAGAGCCTGAGGATACAAAGAACTCAACAAGAGGCAGATATAAAATAAAAAAAGCCAAGAACTGGGTAAAATAGGTATTAACCATTTTAGAGGCAATAAACAAATAGTTAACCAATAAATTAAATACTCACCATATATGTAACTAATTTAGATGTAATGTGAAAATGCAAGACAGACAAGAAAAAGCAAGGTAAGAACACTTCTTAGAAAATGTTTCAAAATGTTCTTCCCAGTGATGATGATTTGAGACTCACAACCCAGTGTAAAATCTTCACCCCTGCCTGAGCCAACCTTAGGATCCAGAGACCCAGAGGAGGGCAAACATCACACCAGAGAAAGAGTAAGCACAGGGAGACCTTAATGAAATGTTCCCAGCAGTCATTAAATCTCTGTTTCACCAGCTTCAGTATTGTTTTGAGACGAGACAATACAGCAGCCATGCTATTTGTTATGCTTGTTAAAGCTTTGTTCCTCAACCAGCATGCAGCAGAGCTGGGAAAAATCCATTTGGAAAAAAAAACTTCAGAAACCAGACGGAAAAACATCTGAAAGGAAGCTTTGGAAATAACTCTTTCTGGATCAAAATTATATCAACAATCAAATGCGATGTGTGAAAGGACAAAAAGGCAAATGTTAAAGAAAACCTGCAGCAATTTCTCTCAACCCACCTAAGAGTTCACAAGAGAAAAAATCAGCTTAGACTGTAAAAAAACTGTAAAGTGTAATGTTTTTTCATCCTTTTAGAAAGAAAATTCTTAAAAAGGACATCATGCTTTGAGCTTATATGTAGCTATCTTCAGGAAAAAAAGGGGTTAACAGGTGAACAACTATTATGTTTAAATGTTATATTGCCCTTTAAATGTTACGTTGCCCTTTCACCATTTTATCCACACCAATAAGCTTCTCCTATTCTAACAGAATCTAGCAGGTTTTGCACACATTTTCTACTGAGAACTTTGGACAACTAGTAGTGCTCCCACTTTGCAGCCCTGACACCCATTTCTTGGCTGGTATTCCTTTGTAAATTTACCATTGCTAGAGCATGAACAACTTAGCATCCCCTTTATAGAAAATGGCTTTATAATTGCAAGCAAAACCTAAAGACAAACTCAAATATAAAAACCTCACGCAAGTGTCATGGTATCCTCTCAGCTTTACTAATTACTCAGTGTATTTCTAAGCAGTTTTTTGTTGTGACTTGATTATTTGATGACATCTTCCAGTATATTTGTTCCTCAGAACTAAAACAATAATTACTTTCATTTCCTGCACTCTCTCACCATTTATTTACAACTGCATTGAAAAAGATAAAGTGGCCAAAAAATAGTCAGAAAACCTTAACTTGTAAACATGATGAAGCAAGGAGTGGGAAGATTACTTATTTAGACTAGGACACGTTAAAAAAAACCTCTACTACATGAACAATCAGGCACTAATAAATATAAGGCTTATCTTAGCTCATTTGAACAACAGATATAGGTTCTGTATGCCTCTCCTTTATAGATTAATAGCTAGTTTGGATCCACTAGACATCACTGTACTTCTACAAATCTTGGGAACTGTGAGACATTCTACTGCATACTCCTCAAAAGAGGAGCAATTTAGGAAAGTTGAATAACAAAAATGGGGATATCTCCCTGGACATACTTGTGTTTTTCTCGAAATACAGCATTCTTCCACTCACAGAAGCATCTGTGTTTCATCTTAATCCTAGGAAATGTATAAACTGCCTGCACAAAATGAAATGATGTTGCTCCTCCATCAATTAGATTCTGTTTGCCTGAGCACACTGATCAGAATGAATGGCCAGAGATTTAAATGAGCCCCATCTGGTTTGGATTCAGTATCCAAAGAGAATGCAGGTAGAATAGTATTTCTTTTCATTAACTATAAAGAGCATTATTCACCAAAATATCTGCCTAATATTTCTCTCTGTGTATTTTCTTCATTTTGCTAAAAGCACCATATATTAGCTTGCCATCATGCAGCTTGTCGTCACCACAGTTTTTACCATAGCAACTTGTTATCCTACATCATCACACAAACCAAAGCTGAGCATGGCACTGTCCGCATGCATATGAAGTTTTAATTTAGGTCAGTATTCAGAGCTACCAGCTAGCAAAGTGCAGTCACCGACTGCCTCTCATGTCTAGAGCACAGGGAGATGTGCACACTATGTACCAAGACAACTTACGTAATGGTGGTGTTTTTGCAATGCCACAGGGATGGAAAAACTCTAATTATACCTCCCAATTTAAACTCTTTATTACTTTTTTCCCCTTAACTCTTGTAATCATGCTGCCATTTGTAATGGAAGGATATGGATGAGCCTCACAGGCATGCCAAGGACTTCCATGTATGTACAACTGGAAGAGCACAGAACCTTCTCTAGGCACCTAAACAAACGACCAAATGCAAACCGTCAAATTATGCTCCTGAAAACCTAGATGTCTTATTCTACTCCTCAAGGAAAGCAGATGATTTTTAGGCTGGAGATCCAACTATATTTGTAGATTATGCCATAAAAATTCATCTCAGAAATATAAAACTATCCTGGGAACCAGAAATCCAAATCCTGCAAATACTAAGGAATATTTTTATTTATCTGGCACTTCTGTAAGATGACTTCAGCTGTCATATATTTTCAAGACCGTTGTAACAGGAGCTGTGTGAAAAGATGAGCTCAGTGCCAGCAACTAACTACAGCACTGAGAAGGCACTTGTTCGAGTTCAGTATTTCCAGTTACCTACTGTTTATAGATTGTTCACTGCACCATTGAAGGAAGATCGAGGAAAAACATTACTCAATGGAGACAGCCACAAACTAGAGAACCCTTAGCCATGAAAGATGATACAAGTGAAATGTCCTAAATGAACAGAATAGGTTGTTGGAAATTGGAAATCAAAATTAACACACAGAAACAGTTATATACAACTTACATATTTTCTTCTCATTTTCAGCATGGAAAACAAAATGAATTCTTACATTTTCTAGAGGGTTGCTTGAAGATTCAAAATTTGAAGTCTGAAGTAAATGATCCCTAGACAGCATTTATTTGGGCCTTTCATTTCTCATCATACCCACGGTTAGCATAATCTTTTACTTATTTTCCCCATGTCCTCAAGAGGAAAGCAGTGCATTGATTCTGAGGTTTGGGCAAATTCTCAAAAAGCAGTCTTGGTCTACAAGACAATCACTGTTACTAGGGAAACCCTATAGGGTTTTTTTTTTGGGGGGGGGGGTTGTTTGTTTTGTTTTGTTTTGTTTTGTTTTGTTTTGTTTTGTTTTGTTTTGTTTTGTTTTGTTTTGTTTTGTTTTGTTTTTAAGCTTCATTTTCTTACCAATTTCTCCTTCTTGATACTTTTAATCACAGTACAATTACCGAAGTGGTGCAGAGGAGTGCTCTCCACTTACAGAAAAAAACTCCAACTCTTAAAACGTTCACTGAGATTTCCAATTCCCTGTAGCACTGCCTCCCTATTCAGAGCACTTGGGGCATCAAGTGAGGTTTAGTAGAACTCCAGCCAACTAAATATAATATCCAGCTCAGACCAGCTCAGACTACATGCACTAGGTAAAAGAAGATGTAAAAGCCAGGACACTAGAAAAAGATTTTAACCGTTTGCAATACCTAAATACAACGTTGACTTACACAGTATATGGGAGAAAAGTCAGGAACACCTCAATCTACTAAAAATTAATCTAAATTAAGAAAAGCTGCCATGAAACATCCTGCTATTTCTTCGTTGCTGTATTAACCTACATGTCCCCATACTCCTCCAGGGAACTACAGTTAATGCAGTTTGACACAACAATGACACAATGTTCTACGGAACTTCCTCTTCTTTTCCTGTTCCAGAACCCTTTTACAGGCGGCCATGTGTAGAAACACACATGGGGTTAATTTTTTCCTTTATTCTCAGCTCTCTACGATACTGATTTGATATTTAACCAGATTTCTTCTTATATAGTCCACATCTGAGATCTCAATTTGAATAATTTCTAGTACTGTTAAAATACAAAATTTGTTGCCAAGAAAACAAAAATAAGCTCCTTAAAAGCTGGCTGTACCCTCCTCAGAGCCTGCTGCTCATGGCAGCAAACCAGAAACTGCTGGTACTGAAACTTAAGATCAGACTTTCCAGTCCAATGCACTAAATATCATGATAACTTTTTCAAAGTGTCCCTGTAATCATGACTAAATAATATTTTTATTATTTCTGCAGTTTACTACTGTGCACACAACAATCTGCACCTGAAAAAAAAATACACTCTTCTGGTTAACTACTTTTACAGAAATTAAGGTTTCAGGGAAATTTTTTCATAACACCCGTTCAAGGTTAAACTTAAAAGCAGTTTTCCAAGGATGGCATCGCTCAGAGTAGTAAAGACAGGGCCTTTTAGCGCTTTTTAAAAGCTCACGTTGCCAAAAATTCAATAAGACGAGAACAAAGCACTCTCAATAAACCTTTGAATTTCAGCCTACCTTCAAGCTTGTGTGAGAAAATCTACATCTACAGAATTCCAGCATTATGGATTTAGACTCATCTCCCCAAAGGATAATTTGATAACATCCAAAAGATATCTTTGCCTTGTGCCCATTTGTCTCAATGAAGTTGCAGTGAAAAAGGAAAGCACAAGATAAAATCTTCAAGGAGGAGACAGTTTTTTTGAAAGTAAAAATATAATCAGAGAAATAAATTTAAAGCATGGAAAGACTAAAGCAGCAACACTGAACTGGTTTTTCCCCCAGCCAGAGCTATACACTATTAATGGCTTCAAAAATCCAAAACAAGACTGAATCTGTAAACACAGTGTTTAAAAGTAAGATTAACTCTGTAAAATACTCACTCTTGAGAAACATCACCAGTTTACTTGGTCACTCAAACTCCCCAGGAACATCAATCCAATCCTTTGACCAGAGCATATTCAGAGTGCTAAACAAAGCCCCAAGGTGGCATTTTGGCTGAAATAAATGGATGGGTTTCTCTTGGACTTCCTAACTTATGCAGATAGTGTAATGAAGTTTTAGCAAGGCAGACACTCTTAGGTTTAAAGTTACAACAAACACAGGCTACGACACTGATATTTTTACAGTTCTTCAAATCTTCAGAATGCTGAAAAACTGCTCTTTAAACATACCAGAACTCCCATTTAAGAAGCATCTGTACAGTTTTTGAGGATAATTCATTTTTTTACTTCTACAAGAAGCATCATGAATGTACATCAGAGAAATGCCCAGCATTTCCCTGGTCTTTAAGAAATAATGTAATTCTAATTCATCTATTCTTTAAGGGTACAATACTGTCAATTTATAGTCCTTTTAATTTACAGAAAACAGACAATGAAAATTTCTGCTACATGGTAATTATGCTTCAGAATTTCAATGCCTTTGTTTAGTCTGAGATCTCCCAAGCTACCACCCAAAACCTTACGGAAAATTAGGATTCATACCCCAGCTTCATGGTAGGACATGGCATGATAGAGAATCTGCACAAGACCACAAAAAGCACTATCAGCTGTCCATGTTCTAGTATGAAGGCAAATATAAGACTAAGTGAATTTCATTGAAACTCAAATCCCAGAATCAGAGAATCAACTAGGCTGGAAAAAAACTTTGAGATCATCAAGTCCAACCTATAACCTAACACCACCTTGTCAAGAAGATCATGGCACTAAAAATCACATCCAGTCTTTTCTTAAGCACCTCTAGGCATGGGGACTCCACCACCCCCCTGAGCAACCCATTCCAGTGACCAGTCACTCTTCCTGTGAAGAACATCTTCCTAATGTCCTAAATCACCCCTGGCACAGACTAAGACTGGGTCCTCTTGTCCTGTTGCTGGTTGCCCGGGAGAAAAGATCAACCCCCACCTGACTAGACCCTCCTTTCAAGGAATTGTAGTGAGTGATGAGTTCTACATAAGCCTCCTTTTCTCTAGCTCCCTTAGCTGCTCCTCACAGGAACATGACCTCCCTTCATGTTCTAGACTCTTGTGTTCTAGACCCTTCTTCAGCTTTCTTGACCCTTCTCTGGACATGCTGCAGCATCTCAACATCCTTCCCAAACTGGGGTGTCCAGAACTGGGCACAGTACTCAAGTTGTGGCCCAACCAGTGCCAAGTTAAGAAGATTGACTTCCCTGATCCTGCTGACCACACTATTCTTGATACAGGCCAGGATGCCATTGGCTTTTTTGGCCACATGAGGACACTGCTAGCTAATGTTCATTCTGCCGTCAATCTGTACCCCCAGGTTCCATTCTGCCTGGCTGCTGTTCAGCCATTCTATCCACAACCTGTAGTGCTATATAGGGGACTGTGGCGGCCAAAGTGCAGGACCCAGCGCCTGGTCTTGTTAAACATCATATTGTTGGATTCAGCCCATCTATCCAGCCTGTCCAGGTTGCTCTGCAGAGCCCTCCTAGCCTCCAGCAGATTGACACTGGCCCCCAACTCGGTGTCATCTGGTAGACTCAATCCCCTCACCCAGATCATAAATAAGGATAATTAAGCAGGACTGAGCTCAACACAGATTTCTGGGAGACACCACTGGTGATTGGTCACCAACTTGATGCAACACCATTCACCACCACTCTCTGGATGTGGCCATCCAGGCAGTTCTTAAACCAAGAGTTTGCATCTGTCCAAACCGTGGGCTGCCACCTTTTTCAGGACTGTGACATGGGAGATGGTGTCAAAGACTTTGCTGAAATTCAGGTAGACAACATCCACAAGTATGGTCATCCCCTGGTCATAAAAGGAGATCAGGCTGGCCAGGCAGGACCTGCCCCTCCCAAATCCATGCTGGCTGGGTCCAATTCCTCATCTGTCCTTTAGGTGCCATGTGACCACACTCAATATGATCTATTCCATAACCTTGCTGGGCACTAGGTCAGGCTGACAAGCCTGGAGTTTCCCGGATCCTTCTTTGGCCTCTTCAGTCATCTGGGAGCTCCCCAGCTAGTGAGGACTCATGATAAATGAAGGACAGTGCCTCATCAAGCTTTTCCACCATCTCCTTCAACATCCTAGGATGGATTCCCTCTGGTCCCATAGACTTGCATCTAAGTAGCTCGGCAGGTCACTAACTGATTACTCCCAGAGAAAGGAATAACAGAGGAGTAATTCTGCTTCCCCGTCTTACTAGCTCAGGAAGCCAGCTGTTCTCAGGACAATATGAAAACTATGTTAGAAACTTTTGTCCTCAGTGCCCAGTGTTTCAGCCTAATCTCCTCAGTGTGAGACCGAAACAGGGGAAGATTAAAAGCAAGAACTTCCATAGTTTCCTGACACCCAAAATCCTTAAAAGCTACTTTAGTACCAGCACAAGGTTAAAGACCACTTCTGTTATTCTGTATTAAATTAATGCTCTTGATCTTTTATTTCCTACATGGGAAGATTTCACTCTTTTGAAGATATCAGAGATACTGAGCACACAAAACATCTTTGTATCTGAAGGAAAATTTTCAGCCGGTCATCCATACGAGTTGTTTCCTTTGTCAGGAGTTTTGAGTTTTGGGTTTTGTGGGTTTTTTGGGGGGGAGTGAGAGTGGAGGAGGGTGCATGTGTGAGTGGGTGTCTATGTGTTTTTTAGGGAGTTGGTATATGTGTGTGGGTGCCACAGTGCCGGATTTCGTCCGCCCGGCCGGCCCCCGACACCGACAGCGCAGGTGGGCTGCCCCCAGAAAGATGTCCAATCTGGGGTGCAGCTGTAGGGTAGGCAGCTCTACGGCTCAGGTGGACTGCAGACTGTGCCGAGGGTAGGGAAAAGGATCAGGGAGAGGCCCTCTGTATGGTTTCCAAAGAAGTTTATTCCCAGAGGTTCAGTGACAGAAAGTGCAGACTCAACTGCATACATCAGATCATAAGGGAGAGGAGGTCCCAGGGAAGGATAGTCTTTGACCGATTGGGAGAAATTGGGGGTGGAACACAAGGCGGGGAATACAATGTTTAAACCAATAGGGGAGTGCAGGGGAGGAGACTAATTTGAACAAACCAATGGGGTTTCAAAGGACACAAGATTGATAGGGAAGTTTCTAGAGAAAGAGGCAGGCTTGGGGAGGGATTGACATTCAATAGGAGGAGGAAGAGGGAACAGAGGAGCCGATCTTTGGAGAGATGGACAGCTGGGGAAAAACAAATAACAGGGGGGAAAGGAAAAATCAATCGATAATAAAATATGCTATAAGAGCACAAAATAAGAAAGATTACAAAACTGACTGCTGGAAATGTATTGCAATTAAAAACACGCAATGCTACATGTGGGTCTTGATTTGGTTTTTTTTCAGCCCTATAGGTACCAGGCACATCAGTTACACAAATTGTTTTGTCAGTAGGTGTCACAGTTTGAGGCTGGCACCATGCCAGTGTCCCCATGAAAATACCTTTTCCCTGGTGTCTACCGTGAGATGGGATCGGGAATAGAGCAAAATAGGCTCCAGCTTAGGAATAGAAAGAAAAAAACTTGATTAACTTACAATATATAAAAGAAACACACAAAACTCAGGATGAAAGCCTTCTAAACATTCCTCCTCCCACTGTCATGGTTTGGGCCTGGCACAGAGCCAGTGCCCCCATGAGAATACCTTCTCCCTGGTGTCTGCTGTGAGATGTGACCAGGAATAAGGAAAGCAGGCTCCAGCTTAAACATAAAGAAAACTTTATTACCTAAACTACAAGAAAAGAAGGAAAAACCTATAAGGAAAAAAAATTGAAAACCTTACAAAAAAGCACTTTCCTCCTCCCCACCACCCAAAAATTTCCCAATCCAATACATTCCCCCAAATCACCAACTGCCCAGTCTGGCACCACCCTTTAGGATAGTCAAACTTCAGTCCATGAAGAGGAGAGGAGTCCTTCTTGCACCATAGGCTTCCCCTGGAAACACGCTGAAACCTCGTGTGCTTCCATGTCACTCGGCACCGCCCGGAAAGTCCTTTTGCCGTTTGTGACATCTTCCTTCCATGCCCAGTGCTCTCACCACTGTGCATGGACCAGAGCTGCTTTTAGGGTTGTCTTTTAAGGATGCCTTGTCTCACTCCAAAAAGGCACAGTCTCTGCTTTGGGACATCTGTCCCCGCCATTTTTTTCCAAGCCCCTGGGGCCAAGGGGTCCCCACAATGAACCCTCCTGGTTCTGAGGCACTGCCTCCCCCTAAATGCAGTCTCTGTGTCACAGGAATAAAACTGAGTCTATGGCTACACAAGAGAATTCCAGCCAAAAGGCCACTCCAATCATCTCTCCCCACTCAGCCAGGCTTCTCCACGTCCTTCGGGCCTAGTTCTTGGTTATCTCATCTCTTATCTCTCTTCTTATTCAGCTCTGAGGAGGATCAGCATTTTTGCAAGGTCCCAATCATGTAAGAAAAAGGGTTAAAAATTTCAGTCTCTGTCTGTCCCAGAGCTCCGGCACTCCCACACTCACTGCTGCTCCAGCCGGCACCTCCTCGCTGCTTTCCCCCCCTTTTTCCTCCCGGGCCGGCCGATATCAAATTCAGACGCCGGCTCTCCTCTCTCTCTCTCCTGGTGGGGGGGGAATGGCTGCCCGATGGCTGTCTCTTGGGGCTCCTCCACCCTTCTATCCTCAAGGGCCTCCTCACCCCCCATCTCTGTCCAGGCCCAGGCCTACCACATGGCTGCCCCTCCCCCGCCCAGCAGCAGTGGCTGGACGAGGGAGGGCGATCCGTCCTCCTTCCCTCAAAGTCCCAAGAGAGCCTCCCAGGGCCGAAGCTCTGGTTTTAACCCCTGTGTGTTCTCGGAGGTGTGTCCAAACCCAACTGGCCACACCAGGTGCCAATATCAAAATCCGAGCACCCATTGGTTTGACCACAGCATCCCAGAATTCCCACTTCTTCCTGGTCAAACCACCACACCCACCAACCAAGTTCCCAATACATCACAGTAAGACAGAACCTTAGACTCTCAATTCATTTGCCACCCCTCAGATCACCAACTCTTGGTCCATCGCCACCCTTCAGATAATCAATTCTAGTTCATCAAGAAGAGAGGAGTCCCTCTTGTGCCATAGGCTTCCCCAGGAAACACAGTTGAAACCTCGTGTGTTTCCATGTTACGTGTGGCACCGCCCGGAGAACATTTGCCATTGTAACATCTTCCTTCCATGTCCAGTGCTCTCACCACTGCACATGGACCAGAGCTGCTTCTAGGGTTTTCCTTTTAGGGGTGCTTTGTCCAGTTCCAAAAAGAGCACAGTCTCTCACCTTTGGGACACCTGCCCCACCAAATTTCACCTCCTGGGTCCGAGGGGTACCAACACTGAACTCTCTTGGCTCCGAGCCATTGCCTCCCCCTAGATGCAGTCTCTGTGTCACAGGAAAAAACAGTTCTGTCCATGGCCATACAAGAAAAGTCAAGCCAAAGGCCACTCCATCATCTCCTGCCACCTAGAATTCTTCTGAACTTCTCTTGGACATCTTTCACTTGCACAAACTTTCATCACATTTGCCCATTTCCTGCTATTCATCCCTATCTCTTCATTCAGGAGGAGGATCAGCATTTGTAAGGCTTCCATCATCCAAGAAAAGGGTTAAAAATCTCAGTGTCTGCCTGTCCCGTCCCGTCCCCGTCCCCCCCCCCCCCCCCCCCCTCTCTCTCCTGGAGTGGGGGGGTGGCTGCCCGATGTCTCTTGGTGCTCCTGCATCCTTCCATCCTTAGGGCCCGGCCTACCTCACCCAGATTGAGGTAGGCCGACCTGAGGCCCCCACAGCAGCTGGGAAGAGGGGAAGTCTGAGCTCTTTCCCTGCCGGAACCTGCTGGGAGTTCTCTGCTTTTAACCCCCGTGTTCTCAGAGGCATAGCCTGTCCCCAGTGGCCACACCAGGTGCCAATATTCAAATCTGAGCGCCTATTGGATTGACCACAGCAGCATCCCAAAAAACTCACTTCCTCTCAAACCACAACAGTAGGGAAAGAGCTGTGAATTAGCTGATCAGCTGATAGATCTTTTTCCAGCATTGTCCTCATATCCTACCATTTGCAAACCTGCCATCAGAAATATATAATCGTTTTTAAATGACATGAACAAGAATAGCTAGATATGTGAATTTTTTCTATGAACATATATGGCATATACATATGAAAAATGAATAGTGTCTGAGGAGCTTTTCTTTGACATAGGGAAAGGAACATTTATTTGGCTTAATTTTGATAATTTTTTTAAGCCTGATCATTTCATAGTGTTTCAGGAAAGTTTCATATTTGAATAATTGTAAACAAGAAAATCGCAAGCTTTGTAAGGACAAAAGAATTGATTAGCGCTACTCAGATCTGCTGTAGACAGAACAATCTTACATAAACTAAATTAGTTTTTTGCCCCAGTCTCACAGCATCTGCACACTTTGAAAACATACTTCATCACTCACTTCCATGTATGTTCTTGAGAAAAGACAAGTTATAACTGAAGCAAGATCTTGATGACAGCACTCTCATTCATTTTCCCTATGAACAACAGTCACCAGTAGATACTAGATAACATGAAAAATGAAAATTGTACTTTGGATATTTGGTTTTCCCCAGGGGTAGGACTGGATCTGGCAACTTGAATTACACTCATAGACACACAAAATGCACATTCATAGATCTTGTAATAACATGGTTAAGATCAGACAAAAACAACACCTGGATTTTCTGTGGACTTTTTCTCAATTGTTTACAATCCCTTAACAATGTTCTGTCAAAGTCAAGAACTCTACAATGAGAAAATTTGGCAGTTTCACACAAGACAAATCTGTGTAATGAGGAAGGTTGCTGTATTACTACATACCATCAGAGATGAAATCATTCTCTCTTTCCACAGTTTGTGGTAATCAATTTGCACAGAGGCTAGGTACAAGCCTTAGCTGAACACAGAGTTGTCTTGGTATGAGACAATTTAAAGGAGAACACTCTGGAATTATCTGTGTCTTTTTAAGGATTCCAACAATCCCTTTTCACCAATAAAGAATGATTACTAAGAGATAAAAGTGAAAAAACAACACTTTATTAATAAATAGAACACTGATACATGATGTTCATGCATCTGAGACTTGACACACGGCAGACCTCCATTGATCATCAGCCAAACAACGTGTTTTATTTTTTGGGGCTTGATTTATAGGCAATTCCAAGCTCTTGGCTCTAGATAGCCATTGCTCTAATCCCCACACCTCCCAGACTCTGAACCAGTCAAATGCTCGTATTTTAGGTGAGTTGTTATATGTTGAGACCTCTGTCAGTTAGCCCAGAGGCTGGTATATGGAACTGGGCTGGGTTTCTTATTTATGGCCCAATTAATGTTCAGTACGAATCAGCTTGTGCTGAAACAGAACACCACCAGGCAAGGAAGTGAAAAAAATAAATAACTGCTAACTATCCGACTGCTAACCCACACAACCCCACTGAGACAATAAGAGACCAAAGTGTCAGGAACAAATGTTTGCAATATGAGGTCTGGAAGCAATGGGCCCTGGCTTGTAGGACAAAAGGGGTAAGATGGTGCCAGATCCCTCTCGGGAAGGCAGGAGCTTCACAGATCAGTTCCAGCAGCAGACAAAGGCCCAACAGCTCATGCAGCATCGACCTTCTCCCCACGGCAAGGCATGGCAGAGTGGCCATGGCAGGCAAAGCAGCTGGGCTGGAGAACTTGGGTGTTTCTGTCCCCAGCTTGGCGCAGTCAACTGTGACTGGGGCTGGGGACCACTCCACTCTGCTGCTGACTGTCTGTGTAATAACCCCAGCTTCGGGCAGGCAGCTGCGGATTTATCCTTAAGGCAGCTCCAAGCTCAGGAAATAAACCAAAACAGAAAGGAAAGCCTTTGCCTGAACAAAGAGCAAGCAGCCAGTGAAGCAAATACCACGGCAAGAAAAGCAACAAAGACTGAGACGGGGAAATTTTTAAAAACGCCTGTGAGAAACAACAGTCACTTTTAAAATTTGAAAGGTTTATTAAACCTTTACAAAATACAACAGATGACTGAATAAGGAAAAATTACAGCACTGGGAACATGGGACTAAAGCGCCATATGCTTATCTACAAAATGGATGATCTGCCTTTTATATCCTTTGCCCCTCCCAAAATTTTGTCAGTCAGCTCCTTCTCTGCCTTCCATTTGTGGAGATCACTGTCTTATAACGTCACTGGAGGTCAGGTGTTGCCATGCCACGCCTCCTAGTAACAAGCCTGACCTTCCCCCAAATGCCCCGACTACCAAGGCTGTCCAATGACAATAATACAAGGGGTAGAGGAAAGAGGACTTTGGGGAGAACATACCACAATTACATAACTATATATCCATACAACTTGTCTTAACATACACATAATATTTATCTCTTAATTGTGAGAGCCAACCATCACATTATTTATCTATAACACACCAGCACATAGCAAACCATCCAGACCACCACCATCACCACCACCACCACACACACACACACACACACACACACACACACACACACACACACACACACAGAGAGAGAGTCTCCAGCTGTAGAGTCTTTGAGATACAGTAACAATTTTTGGGCACAGATTGATGTGGAATACAGTATCAACTTGAATCGCCCAAGAACATTGCCCTGAAAATACATTTAATTACATGTGCCTGCTCATAGATTTGTCAATCAAGTTACAAACTGAAACTATCCATATGCCACCCAACAGTCATCCACTTGGATTAACAGACAATTTCCACTTTGATTAGCAGACATTCTTTATGCTTTCAACAATTTCTCCCATTTGGAGTTAGATGCTTGACTGGAACTTTATTTAAAAGACTTGTCCTGGGCAGTCTGAGCAGGATTTGCCCATTTTGGGTGCCATTTGCTTTGTCACTTGTACCAGAAACAATGAGTTATGGCAGAAATACATGCATAGAACTGCTGCCATCTCCCAGACAACAAAGGTATTGCCTTTTTACAAAATACCACTTCAATGCAGTCTGCAAATTTAGTTACAGTATGTAAGAGCCCTGGAAGAAAACAATCTTGGGCTTGATTGGTACATGCCATAGTAAAGCTCCATTCAGGAAAGATGCCGTGTTACTTAAATTGTTGCAGGATGGATGTTTTATGGCCTAGAGTGGATGTAGGGAAACAATGTCGCTGACATTTTTTCATAAAAATCCTCTCTTTGGGATTTTTCCCCTTCTGGGAAGCTGAGGCCCCAGAAAGAGAATGTAAACAATTGTTATCTGCTGCTGTGGAATGCAATAGGTGCGCCTGTGATTGGCTCATGTTCCATGTGTACAATTAAGGGCCAATCACAGGACAAAGCTCTCTGGGACAGATTCACAGAGAGCTCTCTTGTTTATTCTATACCTATTCTATTCTTAGCTTAGCAGCTTCTGAACTTTTCTCTCTATTCCTATTAGTATAGTCATAATGTATTATATATCATAAAATAATAAATCCAGCCTTCTGATCATGAGACCAAGATTCTCCTCTCTCTCTCTCACCCTGAGGAACCCTTGCAAAGCCATGTAAAAAAACAAAGCAGAAGTCTGCTCCAAATGAAAGAAATTTCTCTGTTGGAAAGCTGCATAGGCTGGTTGACAATACCTCAGATAGAAGGAAAAACATCTCCTCTCTTTACTGTTAACAAGTGATAGTAGGAGGGTGCAGAAAAGTATGGCAGAGCTAAGCTCCACAATCATAAGAGCTCGGAAAGACCTGGTCTCCTAGCAAGGAGTCAGGTCAAGAGGCATAAATCCTTGAAGAGGTCTGATTGTATTGAGTTTTGCTCTGGAAACTACTCTCTGCTTTGAAGAGAGTATGGGCAATTTTGTGAAAATCATGTGGATTTCACAGATCATATTGGACCAAGCTACTGTTATAAACAGCATTAAATAAATTTGGATCAGGAATTCATAACATCAACTACAATAAAGTGATCAGAAAAGCCCTGCTAAATAGCTTAACATCAGCAACAACTACAAGTCAAAGCAGGGCAGCTGGACTAGACACAACATAAATTTAATGCCTAATCATTTGTACATCTTCCCACAGATATTTGCACAGAATTTTTTTTCTTGCCAGTGGTAAGGACCTGTAATGTAACTTCAATTACTCAGAAGATACACAGTGTCTTTTTGGCTGTGAATGAAACACCACTACTGAAGCTAGGCTCATCTTTGGTTCTGCTGCAAAAATAGTTCCCCAAGCTTCTCAATAATGGCAGTATTAACACAATCAGTGTACTCTCCAGGCTTGTCAGGTGGAGTTCCTATGCTTGAGGCATAACATAAGACAGACTCATGCCTGTTTCTTCAGACAAACAGGCTTGTGTATTGTCTCTGGCACCTTTTATAGACCATTCAAAACTCCTGGGTCGAGACAGCTCATTGGTCTATCTCTGTGCTCCCAGACTCTGAACCAATAAGATGCCTGCATCCTAGGAGAGCTCTCTCTGGCTATGTCAGTCAGCTTCCATCAGTCAGCTTCTAGGAGAGCTCTCACTGGCTATGTCAGTCAGCTTCTCTCAGTCAGCTTCTGTCAGTCAGCCCAGAGGCTGGTTCATGGAAATGAGCTGGATGCTGTGTTTGTTTTGATTCAGGATAAATTTTGGAGAGAACTCTTAAAGGGGCTCCTCTAGGAAAGCAGATTCAATTGGCTCTTCTTTTCAGCTGGTTCAGGAGAAAAATACTTTTTTGGAGAAAAGTGGAAGAAAGAAAGCCTGGTTATTAAACAATAAAACTTAAACAATATTAAACAATAAAACTTTTTGCTGCACCAACAGAGATGACAAACTCTGAAAGTTTTTTCTCCAGGTTACAGTTTAGCTCACTCAGTCTTTTATCAGTTTTTCCAGTGTTGGAAATGCCGCAGCCCAGGCCCAGCCCGGTGAGCTACAGGCGCGAGTTGTCAGTGTTTTTCTGGATGTTTAGTCTAGAGCAGGTTTAAACAGATCTTAAGAAAAGGAAAAAAACCCTACAGTCTAGGGAACTTCTTTGCTTCAGATAGCTAAAACTAACTAAAATAAAGGAGAGCTTTTTCCCGCTGTTTGTTCATCTGCAGACAACACACTCCAGGAGAAGGAATGTGGAGGAGTGAGTGAAGTGTTTGAAAACAAACTGTGTGCTTCTTCTCTCCTTTTACTCTCTGGAACAAGTCCTAAAGATGAAAAACTTATTATTTAGCATAAACAGAACAAGATGATTGGGGATAAAAGCATCATATAGTTAACCTAGGACATACTACTCTTTATATCATCAGCTTACTACTAAAACTAATATATATTCTAACTCTACAAACCCGTACAGTATACATCTAATATATAGCTATACACAGACAATGGTAGTAACATTCAGCAAACAGTGATATTTATACATAGTTCTCACTTAACAATTAGATTTTTTTGAGGTACACATTGTGTTCTTCTATTTTTTTGCATTATTTACCATGTGCAACTTGGTCTCTGAGCAAAAACAACTCCGCTAATGGGTTTGTTTGTACTCAAGTTTGTTTAAACTCTAAATTGTTTTCTTTAACAAACTTTTGACATGTACCACTGGGACTTTATCTACTTTATGCAAAGGCTCAGATTGGGTAGGATTCACTTGGTTAGTAGAGCTTCGGGCATTAACTAACTAGGTGGCTTTTGCCAGATGTTGCTTTCAACTTTTGAAAGATCCCTCACCTAATGTTTTCAAGGTGGTTTTTAACAGTCTGTCGTGTCTCTCTAATTTGTTTGCAGCTGGTGCATGGTAGGGATATGGTACATTTAATGCTATGTTCCCTAGCCCAGGTGTTGATAAGGCTGTTTTTGAAATGAGTTTTGTTGTTTGACTCAATTTTTTTAGGGGTACCATGTCTTCACAGGACTTGCTTTTCAGGGTCTAGGATGGTGTTACAGCCGGTAGCATGAGGCACAGGGTAGGTTTTTAACTATTTTGTGGTGGCTTTTATTATGGTCAGCACCACAGCGCTTGTCTTGGCGTGTCTGGGGTAGTGGCATGTAGTTCTTTTGCTAGGCTTCTTTATACTTGTACTTGGATTACTGCTCACCATACTATAGAGGCTTCACTCGCTTGGCTTCCTTGATGGCAGCATACATTTTGGAGTTGTGCATAACTTGAAAAATATTGTCTATGGTTAAATCTACTCTTCGGTCTTGTGTTTACTTATACGTGGCATCTCTACTCTGATGACTTGAGGTATTATGGGCTTATTGAGCTAGGAATAATTTTCTTTGTGTTGTTAATTTAAGTCTATTTCTGACACTTATATTTTTGCAGCCTGGCCTACCTGCTTATTGTTTTGGTCCTCTTTATTGGCTTTACTATTGGGGATATGGGCATTTACATGGCAGATTTTTACAGTTAGCCTCCCTACCTTGGTAGAGATGTTTTTTCACTCATCAGCAGCTTAAATTGGTTTTCTTTTATGCTGCTAATTAGCTTCTTTCTACTTTTCTAGCTATCTTCACAGAGCATTGGCTGTCATTTATTAATTAGTGTAGAGGTAGAGTTTTGGCTACTTTTTTTTAGCAATGCCTAGGGCCAGTTAGAACAGTTTTGGGTTTAGTATGTTGGTTTGATTTACTTTTTCTTTTAGTGGCTTTTGCGATTTGTTGTGTGGGGCTCTATATGGCTGCTTTCTACTTTCATTTCATTCTCACAATGCAGCAAGAACTATTAGTAAAAAGAGCATATTGTGTTTCTTTCGCTAGCAGTTGGTTATATGGTGGCATTTTTTCAGCACATGTCACTTATTGTTCTTCTTCATTAGCGAGACTAAAGTTTTCACTTTTCAGCTAGTTTGTAATTATTTCTAGAATCCCAGGGAAATTTAGTTTTCCAATATGGGCATGCTGTGTGATGAGAGCAATCTAGTTTCTCCATGTAGCACTGGTGGCATGGTGGGTAGAGGGAGTTTTTGCTTTGAACATCAACCCTAGTACTGGTAGTCAGGGTGCCAGGAGGAGTTGTGCTTTAGTGCTTATTATTTCTGAGATGGCTTGGACTTTTTTATAGGTTGCTAAAATTTCTTTTTTTGTTGCTAAAGTTTCTTTTTTTGTTGGAGTATAGTTGGCTTCAGACTTCTTGTAGCTTTGGCTCTAAAATCTTAGTGGTTGGCCTTGAGTCTCCCTGTGCATCTTTTGTCAAAGGCTTCAGGATAAACTATGGTTTTCAGCTGCAGAGTAGAGCACGTTCTTCACATCTGGTCCTGTCCTGACTGGGTTAAGGGCTACTGCATGAGCAATTTCTTGCTTAATTTGGGCAAAGGCTTGTTGCTGCTCAGGGCCCCAGTGGAAAGTGGTTTTTTTTATGGGTGACTAGGTAGAGAGGGCTTACAATTTGACTGTATTAAGGAATATGCATTTTCTAAAAACTTATGGCGCTTAGGAATGCTTGTGGGGGTTTTTTGTTGGATGGTGGAGACATTGCTGTGATTTCTTTGATGACATTGGTGGGAATTTGACACCGTGCATCACGTTGCTTCACTTTTAGAAACAGGATTTCTTGAGCAGGTTCTTTGAATTTGCTCTTCTTGATGGTGAAGCTGGCTTTTAGGAGAATTTGGATTATTTTCTCTTCTTTTTCAAACACTTCTGCTGCTGTCTTTCTCTACACAATGATGTCATTAATATATTGTAGATGTTTTGGAGTGTCATTTTTTTCTAGTGCACTCTGGATCAGTTCATGGGAGATGGTAGGTTGTGAGAGTGTTCACAGGGGTCTTAGGATGAGGGAAGACATGAGAATGTTGACTCCATGTTTCAGAAGGCTTGATTTATTATTTTATGATATATATTATATTAAAACTATACTAAAAGAAGAAGAAAGGATTTCATCAGAAGGCTAGCTAAGAATAGAATAAGAAGGAATGATAACAAAAGCTTGTGTCTCAGACAGAGAGTCCAAGCCAGCTGACTGTGATTGGCCATTAATTAGAAACAACCACATGAGACCAATCACAGATCCACCTGTTGCATTCCACAGCAGCATATAATCATTGTTTACATTCTGTTCCCAAGGCCTCTCAGCTTCTCAGGAGAAAAAATCCTAAGGAAAGGATTTTTAATAAAAAGTGTCGGTGACAGGTAGGACTGTGCTTCTACTTTTGGTGCAGTCAGTTTTAGGTGTACTGCACGCCTGTCCAGGTGAAGGCAAACTGAGGCTTGCTTTTTCGTGCCAGAGGAATGGAGAAAAACGTGTTAGCAATGTCAATAGTGGCATACCACTTTGTTGTTTTGGACTCTAGCTCATACTGGAGTTCCAGCATGTCTGGCATAGCAGCGCTTAGCAGTGGAGTCACTTTATTTAATGCATGGTCGTTTATAGTCAATCTTTATTCTCTTTTAGATTTACGCACAGACCAAATAGGACTGTTGAAGGGTGAGTGGGTTTTGCTGATTACTCTTTGGTTTTGTAGCTCACAGATTATTTTGTGGATGGGGATCATGGCATTTTGATTCGTTCGGTACTGTTGGCGGCGCACTGTCGAGGTGGTAATCGGTACTCGTTGCTTTTTTACTTTCAAGAGTCCTTTTGTAGAGGGGTTTTTGATAGTCTAGGCAAGGTATTTAATTGCTTGACGCTTTCTGTTTTTACAGCAGCTATTCTAAATGTTTATTTGAGTCTCTTTGGGTTTTTGAAATACTTACTTTGGAGGAAGCCTATGCTTAAAATACACGGGGCTTCTGGGCCAGTCACAATAGAGTGTTTCTTCTACTTATTTCTAGTCAGGTTCAACCTCAGCTTTCACCAAAGTAAAATTTCCTAATCTCCCTGTCACACCAGCAATAGAAACAGATTTTGCTTTTATATGTCTTGATCGGATTAATGTGCATTGCGCACTAGGGTCAACTAAAGCTTTATATTCTTGTGGTTCGGACGTGCCAGGCCAATGAATCTACACAGTCTAAAAAACACAGTTTTCTTTAGCTTCTACCTGGCCAGAGGCAGAGCCCCTCTAAGCTTGGTTATCTTTCTTTCCTTGGGCATATATCTTGGACATTCCTTCAAGGGGATTGAAAATATCGTCATCATCATCATATGGCAGTTTGGTTACAGGCTACTGGAGCTGCTTCCCTTTTGGAACTTCTTCTCTAAGTCTTCAGTTCATGCCCTCGTGCCAGAGCAGCAGTAGATTTTTCATCTTATTATGTTTTTCTTTTTGCAATTGCGCAGGAAGAACCACAGCTCGGCTTGTGGGGTGTACCTTCTCTCCCCATATGGGGAATGTTTGCATTGGGTACCAGAACTTCTGATCTGTACTGCTGAGATTTGGAGAAAGCTTTCTTTAATCTCCTTTTTTAGTTTTTTGTGATTGTCTTTTATCTTGTCTTTTAATTTCTGCAGATGTGTTTTTACCACTGCAATTCTGGCGTGTGTTGGGCTATGTACAACATCTGCATATGCTTGGAGCTTTTTTGCTATATTAAGCATAGTCTTCTTATTATTGTCATCCCACTTCATTATTGCTAAAGCAGAAGTGTATTTTTGTGGCCTAAGTTGTACAAGTTTTCACTACATCACAGATGTACATGGTACTAAGTCTGGATTTACAGTGTTTACGTTATCTGAGAAGACAATCTCTGCCACTGCCATTTCCTTTACGCATTGAATCCCTTGTTTTATGGTTTTCTGCTGGGTTTGCTGCATATAGAGATTGTTTGCACACAGGTATCTTTGTGCTACACTTCCCAGAACCTGTGCCCAGAGGCTGTGAGGGTTAGCTTCTTTCATATTTTTTTGGTCAATGACAGGATCATGTGACAGGAATCTTAAATGCTTCGCTTCACTACCATCTAAAACTGTAGCTTCGCCTGCAGCATCCCAAAGATGGACTAACCAGCTTATTATAGATTCATCAGGTCTTCAAGTGTAATCCTTTATTAGGCGATGAAGGTCCTTCAGGGAATAGGACTCAATAGTGGCTTCTGATGTTGCATTAGTTGCATTAACTTTGGCTTTTGTATCAGTAATTGGTGTTGAGGATCCTTCCCCTGGATCATCATCGTCGGTCACTGGCCGATTGGTTTCGTTTGTGTGCTTTTTTCCTGTGGCAACTGCCAGTGCCTTAGGCTCACTGTCTGGTTTAGCTACAGCTTGAGTAGCTGGGGTGTTGGCTGCAGCCTGAGTGACTGTGGTAGCTGCTGCTTTATCTCCCTGCCCCCCTGCCTCTATCTGCTGTCCTACAGTATCTAGCAGTGTGCGATAAGCATAGGCATGGGCCCAGCTTACTGCAACAAGCCTTTTCTCTTTAGAGTCATCAAGCCCACTTATCTTTCAAGTATTTCCTCATCTTAGCTGGGTTCTGAATTTGTTTATGTGAAAAATCCCAGTTTACAGCATCAGAAAATTCTTTCAGGGTTTGGCCTATATTTTCCCATTCTCCACACTACTCAGGATTTTCCACGCCTGGGTCTACTTCTGGGTCAGGGGTCTCATCAGCTCCTCTAGACATCTCAGCCCTCATTCTAGAGAAGCTGCAGACCATATAGAGGAAGCTTACCAGATTAAATACCAGAAAGATGGTCTTTTTAACATTCAGAAGAAACTGAACATTCTCAAAAAGTGACATAACAGATTCAAAGGGGAAGGGAAGGGAAGGGAAGGGAAGGGAAGGGAAGGGAAGGGAAGGGAAGGGAAGGGAAGGGAAGGGAAGGGAAGGGAAGGGAAGGGAAGGGAAGGGAAGGGAAGGGAAGGGAAGGGAAGGGAAGGGAAGGGAAGGGAAGGGAAGGGAAGGGAAGGGAAGGGAAGGGAAGGGAAGGGAAGGGAAGGGAAGGGAAGGGAAGGGAAGGGAAGGCTTATTTCCTGTTCCTCCTCTAACAAACTGGGTGCAATTGCTAATAAATTCCTAAAACATACTACTGGAACTGGGACACAGGGTAGGATGAAGAAACCATAAACCACATATATCGTAAACAGACTCCAGTATCTTTGTAAATGCCCTATAAATTATTATCGCCAAGCCCAGCACAATAGCTATTCCAATCCGTGCCCCTCTACTGTAAAAATTATGTGTTGGGGTCAATAATCCTAGTGACCAGAAAGATATTGAAACCTGAAAAAGGTCTAGAGACCAGAACCACATGAAGGCTTCCACCCCAAGAGACATTACAAATTCAAGCAATATAGCTACTGACAGCTTTAACCCATTACAGAAGGAGCACAACCAACATACAATCAATAAAGGTTTTTTCCAGTTTCTCGGGCCACATGTTGGGCGCCACTAGGTGTATTTGTCCTGGTTCAGGGCAAATTTTGGAGAGAAGTCTTAAAGGGGCTCCTCGAGGAAAGCAGATTCAATTGGCCCTTCTTCTCAACTGGTTCAGGAGAAAAATACTTTTTTTGGAGAAAAGTAGAAAGAAACTGGTTATTAAACAATAAAACCTAAACTATATTAAACAATAAAACCCCTTGCTGCTCCAACAGAGATGACAAACTCAGAAAGTCCCCTCCCCGAGTTGCAGCTCAGCTTACTCAGCCTTTTGTCAGTTTTTCCAGTGTTGGGAATGCCACAGCCCAGGCTCAGGCCCAGTGGGCTACACGTACGAGTTGCCGGTGTTCTTCTGGATGTTTAGTCTGGAGCAGGTTTAAACAGGTCTAAAGAAAAGGAAAAGAAAAAAAAATCAGTCTAGAGAAGTTCTTTGCTTTGGATAGCTAAAACTAACTAAAATAAAGGAGAGCTTTGTCCCGCTGTTTGTTCATCTGCAGACAACACAGGAGAAGGAATGTGTGGAGGAATGAATGCAGTGTCTGAAAACAAACTGCGCCCTTCTTCTCTTCCCCCTCCACTCTCTGAAACAAGTCTTAAAGGTGCAAAACTTATTATTCAGCATAAACAGAACAAGACAACTGGGGATAAAGGTGTCATATAGTAAACCCAGGACAGGTGCTTATTATAAATTGATTGGTACTAATGCCACACAGACTTAGCATTTTTATTTCAAAAATAAAGTAAGGCTGACACAAGATAGTTTTCTACTCTGTTTCTGCTGACTGTGTTTTAATTGATGGCAAGCGTCATATAGGTCCTTAGTCTCTCTTTCCCTCTCTGTTTACAATAGCCAACCTCTACTCAATACCATTTAGAAGAGTGCTCGCTCACTGCCAGGTCTAGTTCTGAGAAACACGGATATCCTGGAGTGAGGCCAGTAGATAGCTACATAAATGAGTAGGGCTTGGAGCATCAGACATGTAAGGAGAGAATAGCAAAAGCTAGAGAAAAGGAGGCTTAGGGGTGTCAGTGAGGATATAAAAGCAGGGCAGGACAGAGCATGGTCAGTAAGGAAGGAGCCAGACACTTCTCAGAGTTGCCCAGTGACTGGACAAAGTGACCATAAACTGAAGTCCAGTAAATTCTATATTAAACAGGAAATGGTAAAAAAAAAGTTTCATGGCTGACAGAAGTCTAGAACAGGTTGCTCAGTGGAGCTGTGGAATATCCATCCTTGGAGAGAGACAATACCCAGCTGGACACTGCCATGAAAACCTCTACTCAAATGACCTAGCTTAGAGGGAGGGGGTTGGGCTAAATGGTCTCCTGAGCTGCCTTCCAGCCTCACCTGTTCTGTGATGCCAGTTGTAATCAGTGAGGAGTTAAAACTCCCATGTTTGACCACCTTCACCTTTCAGGAGCCTTAGCTCCCATGGTGAATGACTATGCCTTTTTCCATCAGTATGTAATGACAAAAAAGCAAAATACTTTCTTTAATGTCCATTCCGCACTCCCACCTTAACAGTCAAATCTGTCTAATAAATATTGCTGGTCTATGATTTTGGGCTTTTCTTTTCCTTCAAGAAAAATAACATTCTTTGTAACACGTTTTCTCAAAGAAACAGGGCAAAACAGCAATACAGCATGGTCTCACAAGCAGACTGAAAATAGATTTCTATAAAGTAGAGAGTTTCTTAATGGTCCATGTGTAATACCTTATAAAAATAATGAACCAGATAATCTGTATCATGCAAGCACCTTGCACACAACAGTAATTTTCAGTTTTTTATACAGCAGCAATCTAGAGATTGCTGAAAACTTCTGTAGCACTGGTGGGTGGGAAGAACCAGCTCTTCTAGAGCTGCAAAAAAAAAAAAAAAGTTATACTAATTCCATTTTTCATTCTGTTTTTCACATGGCTTTTTTTTCCATTAATCTCTCATTTTATTTCTGCAAAGAGGTAATAGAAAACCTCCATTTTTCTTAGATATTAGATAACTTCTGGAGTCTTATTACTGACCATTCTAATGCCCTAAATACATATCCAAGCTAGCAGTCTCACCTGGGCTGCAAAAAAACAAGCAAAAAAACATGAACAAAAAAACCCAAAGGGAGGTGTAAGAGATTTCTGGAATTCATTAGGACCTTGTTCACCTAAGCTAAAAAAAAGTCAGTATGGCACTGTTTTTCATTTCTTCAGGAAAATCCTCCTCAGTTCCTTCCCTTTCTCCTAATTCCTGGGAGACCTGCCTCCCCCAGACAGGCCCCTCAAACGGATTCCTGCTCGCTTGTTTCTAACATCTGCTAGCTATTTGAAACTGCATCTGTTCATTCTAGTTCATTGGAAAAGGTCTGTTTTTCCAGCATGAAGCAATGCAAGGCAGAGTTACTGTACCTGAGTTAAAGCTTTAATGCACTTAGCTAAGATACGTAAATGGACTGCGGAAAGAACAAAAATAATATATTCTATGACATCTGCTGGCTGCCCTCCTCAGCCAGCTCATGATAAGCAGTCATCACAAACATGTTTACTTTCCTCCTGTCTTCCTGCAAACGTTTACCCATTCCGTATTTCTGCTCTATTGCTTTCTGATGGAAAACAATCACCTCTAAGTGAATTGTTGCTCATCAGCGTGCAAAGATATACCTGGAAATCTTTAAATGTTTTATATTCTGATTTTGCATAACCTCCACATGTACCAAAGCTGAAACTTTGCTGGTTTTAGAGACATCAGCTTTAAAAATGAGCAGATTTTTGAGGAGCTCTTCATTGTTGCATGCTAAGCCATGCAATATTTTGTGCTATTTAAAATATTCTACCAAAAGAAGACTTTAGGAAAATACTTAGAAAGATCATTTACATCATTACTCTTTGGCCATGCTGAAAACAAAAGTGAGCTGACCCTCTCAAAAAATCCAAACTTTAAATATCCAGACAGAGTCCACCATACCTGTAAGCCACAAATACACCCAGATACTTAGAGCAATATATTTCAGTGAAAATGTCCTTAGGAGGAAAAAACCAAGAGTTTAAGTTGTTCCACCTGCCACTGTTAGTGACTTTGTTTGAAATACACTGTCCATCACCCCTTCAAAAGTTTGTGCCAATATACAATTGCAAGTTTCCTCCCTCAGCCTGTAAAATATTTACATTTGATCCCTCTCTGGATTTGACTAATTTGCTGCACTTTAGGTCAGGAATTTTTAAAAGCAAGCCACTCATAGCCCATGTGGAACTTTCTCATTGACACCATACAAATCTAAGTGACATCCAAATGTGAGCTTCGTTCAAGCAAAATGGAAGTGCCAGTGTATTCTGGAGCCACATCACTTTCATAATCCAGATTACATTTGCACCTCTATTTCATATTAATGTGTTATTCTGCTATCACATCCCCCCAAATTCCACCTTGGCTGCACAAAGCCATGATCAACCCAGTTCTCATTGTTGCAGCAGCAGTTAACGGGTTACTGATATTACTCATACATATATATGCAGACTACATTTATCTGCCATATCAATCAACAGGCTTTGTAAGTATAAAGAAAATCTGTCTTGTAAGATGGAATTTATAAAATAAGGGATATATCTCGCACTTTTACTTCCTTTCCAAACCCTCCCACCCAAATACACTCTGATCCAGGAAAAGTCAGCTTTTTTTTTTTCAAAATGAGCTGTTTGTTTGTTGCCAAGGTACATATTAATCATTAGCACTTCATTCATGGGTCCATTTACCATCTAAACAGGCAATGGCTTTAAACCATGCCCAAGGGAAATTAGATTTCTAAAAATTAGGATGCATGTGTTAGCATCTAAATTAAGCTGTTAGGTCACAAGAAAAATCTTGGCCAGGGAGAGGATCTGGACCTACCTGAGAGTTTCAGAGAGCATCTGTGTATGTCAGGAAACATGTATCCCTTAACAGGACCACACTGCTGTCAACACTCCATCTAGTAAGAAGGTTTCTTTTGAAGAATGACCTTGCGTCTCTTTAATTATAGCTGTACTATACAATGAGGAAGAAAGGGGAGCACGTATCTCAGAGCTGGCAGTGCAAGTGGAACAGTGCAGTTTTCCTTTATGAAACCCAAGCATGGGCATCACTTTTCCTAAACTAAAAGCCAGGAACACAAGATCAGAGTTATTCTTGCATTTGTCTCCGTAACTAAGGGTGAGCTGGGACCAAGTGACAGGAATGTCATTCCACTTCCACAGCTGCAGCAATGCCTGAAAGCAGAGCTGTTCTTGCTGCCTAGTTCAGTACACCGGTATTCAGCAGATATGCAGGAAAGAGGAAGAGAGGAATATGAGTTGAGGAAAACAGTCTCAGGAGAACTAGTGGCAGAATGAGCAATAGGATCAGAGGCTGAACTGAAAAATCTTCCTGCGAGATCAGATGCCCCTGAGAACCCTGAAGCAAAATTTAAAAAGGGAATTTCCCTCTCAAGAGAAATTAGCATCCTGAGCATTTAATAAAAAACTTTCCTGATTATTGTTTCTTTTGCCCTCACCAAACTGTGAGAATGACCTGTAACAATCTTAAATAATGTTACTTCTTTTTCCTCATGGCCAGGCTTATCATTCCAACTCTTAGCCTCCACAAATTTATTGTCCTTTATGTGTCTTGGCCTCTGGAACACTGCAACCTTTGCCAATAAGCCAATAAGAATTACAGAAAAAAGAGCGTAGCCTGTTTCTGAAGCAATACTTAAGAAGGGAAGATAAGACACTTCATTTGAGGAGCATTTTGGCATTTGCTTTTCTTATAATAGCAACATTTTTTCTCACAGTATCTCCCATCAAACAGTAATAACTCTAACCAAAAACCACAACAAAACACCCTTAAACAAGAAGTCAGGTAGATTCAAAATCCTGCACATTTCATCAGCAGAGATAAGTGTGAAAAACCATTGCTGGAGCACAGATTGTTTATGCTGCAACTCAGATATGGATGATTTTGAGATATTTACAGCCACAGCAATATTTGGACTGTAACTCGGTGGGGTAGGATTGTTTTTTACATCTTTACTTCCAATGAAAGTTTCCGGCTGTAGAACTGGAGTTGGTTTCATGGCGGGGAAGGGGTTTATGACTCATTCAATGAAGATAAGGATGACACTAGTTTTCTGTCTTTCTCTCTCATACTTCTTTATCCGCTGCCTCCCTTCATGACTCATTTAACATCAAGTACAAATATAATAAGAAATATAGTTGTGTTTCATAGCTGCCTTTAACGTCATTAGAAAATGGGAAAAATCTGGACTACTAATTAGATTATTTATGTGGTTATACAGAAATTGTGCCCAAATTTCAGTGCTTGCTACATTTGCAATAGTATGACTTGTAAAAACAAGTTCAACTCCAGATTAGGCATAAAAACAGTTGTTGCATAAAACCATGTTTTATTCTTGGAGAAAGCACCAGTATTCTACTCCTTCCATGCTCAGTTTTTCAAAGCTTAATTAGCACTGTTGTCTCTGAGGGAAATGGTAAAAAGCATTGTCTTGAATGAAACCTTATTTTTAGGTCTGGTAATGATTGATTTACACTTGTGAACCTTGCCATTTATACTGGCTTGTGGGCCATGCATGAACCTGTCATGAGCCTTCATAGACAGACTTGTCCCTATAGCACCACATAGGAAGATTCAAAAGAGGGGTGTAAGAGTACAAGGGGTCAGAACACACTGTTCCCTTAGACTGTTTCCTACAGAACTGCTCCTATCCACGTGGAGAGAATGCAGCCCTAACTCATTTAAGGCACCCAACTCCTGGTTTTGCAGCATCTGCTCCTTGTAACACAATGCAGGAGGTCAGCATGACTGAGCAGCAGATCCTTTAAATCCAACCAAGAACAAAAGATACCAAAAGACAACAAGTTAAAAATTACAGAAAATGAAAGGCAGTGGTAGGTATGCCCATAATGCAGTAAAGCAAGCAAAAAAAATTGCTGTGAAACTTTTAAGCAACCCGTCTCTTTAAACAACCTGTCAGGTTTTGGTCAAACACTAAAAGCCAAGGATGTACCTCTAAACTCCTAATGGAAAAAAAAATCAGTCACCTATTTGTTCTCCAAAACAAATTTGAACTTAAATCATGGCTGAGGAACTTTCACAATTTGCTTTCTGGGCTGCTATTTCAAGCCAAACTGCATATGCAAAGAAGCAACCCTTTGCCTTCTTTAGCATCTACACTTCCTAGAAAGTTTCATTTCCCACAGGATGTCCCACATCGCTGTAGCTCACAGCAAAGAATGGAAAGTCTCAGCACAAAACCACAGGAACATACAGCCATGCTTTCTTTAATGGTGGGCTATGACACAAACAAAAATTGTTGCCAGGAAATGGCTCTTCAGGTTGCATTTACTACACTACACACTTCATTTCTCTCTATTATAGAAATATTCTTCAGCCAACCAACCTCTAAGTGTCTTGTTTGCTTGCTTGAATCGCTGACAACCAGAGTACTTGCATTAATGTTTACCCTGTTTTTTTTTTCATAGCCTACCCTTTTCACACCATTTCTGCTCTTGCAATTAATCTTGCAAGATTAATTCCATGAAATTATCAATGACATTTATAACGTTTAAACAAGAAAGAAAAAGTGCCTTGATGCTCTGTGTCTGTTTGCATTTTTGCAGCTTCAATGGAAAATCTAAAACAGGCTTTGTTTGCTAATTACTTTAATTTGCAGCTTGGAGAGAAGAAGGGTTAGCACCTATCAGATAACCTTTACTCTAAAGATGAAAAGAATCACATGGGAATCAGGGCATCAGGCCCTAGATGAATGGTTTTCCTGCTGTTTATGAATCAGAGAACAGTTCATCCATAAATTCCATTTCCAGAACATATGGAACATATGCGTGTCCCAGGCTCTACCTGCAAAGGAAATTGCCCCTTACTTGCTTTTGAAAAGTAGTTTACTGCAGAAATACCATCAAAATGCAAAGCAAACAATTATTTTCTAGCACCTTCTTCTTTCAGTGACTTGTGCTGCCTGTGTTTCCCATGCTATTTGATTTCTGTATGCTATCATCTAGGAGTCTATGTGGTCTTATTATTCTATTTGGCAGGTGCTATTGATAATAAATATATTATTATGTAATAATATAAATATAACTATAAATATAAATTATAACTATAAATATAATATTTTATAGAAATGTATTATTATATTTGGCATATAATGTATGTTATTATTCCCGCTAAACTTGCAAAGCCTCAGGTCTCCAGGCAACTGTTGTTAACCAGTCACATAGTGCCCATACCTGTTTTAGCTAATTAACCCTTTCAATGGAGTGATAAACTAGATTACTAATTGATGCTAAGGCAAGAATAACTGGACTTTACTAATGAATATTAACAAGCTGTCTGCTGCTTGCTTACCAGCCAATGCTATGAGGTTTTTTTCATATTAACCACTAAATGTTCACAGAGAAAATGCTGAATGTGTTCACTGTAAGTTAATGGGGCACCCTCAATGTCTCTCAAGTCATATGCCAGGTGCTCCAGCCCACCCCAAGGCACAGAGAGAGAGCAGAATGGACAACACTGCTCCCCTACTATGTCCCTCACCCAGGTCACCTAGGTATCTCATTCAGCTCCAGGCTTCATGGTGGGCATTGATAATTTGCGGGCTCTAGACATATGCAGAGACCTCAAGTAATGAGGTGCAGCACAAATATCTCTCACTATAAATCAAAGTAAAGAAATAATAAAAACCAATCTAGCAAACTAAGCATGAAGTGAATGCAGAACTGTTCCATCAGAGGAAACCCTGCTGCAACTTGGAATTTTTTTTTCCCACTTTCTTTTAAATCCGCAATCCCAAAGTGCAAATATAACCTTGCCAGAGACAGTGAGGGGAGAGGCAGCAGAGTTTAGAGTATGAGGCCCCCTCACACACAACAGGAAGATGGGAATAGTCTAGTACTTTATCGAAAAAAATACCAGTACTTCTGTTTTCAGTATATCAGAGAAGAGAAAATAACTGCATCTCTTTTTTTCATTCCACCTTTTTTAAAGTAGTCAATAGTTTAAATTTAGGATAAGAAGCAAAGAGGGGAAAAAAGGACAAAAATTGAAAGCACGTGCTGCTTTTGGACACAGATGTTATTCCAAGTAAACACTTTACCTGTGCATCAGATCATGCACTGCCTTCTCAATGCAATACTTGTGTAGCAATTTAAGCTGGCCAGCAGAATACTTCGGTCTGTTACTAGATCTACTGGACTCTTCCCTTCTCTCTGCTTTTCCAGTTCCTGAAAAACCCAATAGAAGGATACTAGCGAGGAACTCAGGTGCCTTACATCTGGTCTCTCTCCCAGCCAGGAGCACAAACCCAAGCACTGCCACTCGCTGAGCTGCTGGATAGTTCAGTCTCCTCTGCCACCCAGTGGCTTTGTGCCCATCCTGCAATCTGACCACGGCTTCTCCTCCAGGTAAAACTCGGCAGAGTTATTAACATATTTTCTCTGGACACAAAAGTCAACTCAGTGGAGTAAAATGACAGCAGAAAGCCAAAACCTCATATTCTTGTATCACAAAAAGCACTTCTGAAGGGTTTCTGATGTTCTTCACCCAAAACAAAGCTTTCCTCCAAACCCATCAAGTGATGAGTTCCACCTCATAATCAATATAAAAATCTAGTTAAAGTCTGAGGGTATAAAAATAGCTTTGAGCATAAGCACCAAGACTCTTCCATATCACCACTATGTGGTTTTTCAGTAGTGGCAAGCTACAGAAATACTTAACATTTAGGTTTGGTGTTGGTGTTGTCTCAAGGGGTTTTTGTGGTTTGTTTGGCTTTTTGTTGGGTTTGGGTTTTTTCCATGAGAAATACTGGAAGGTATTGCTTGCATCCAAAAGTTACTTGCAGTCTGTCAGATTCTTGAGCTTTTGGTTTTCTTCCCTACAAGAAAATTGCCAACCAGTAAATAAAGGCAGTACCATTGTCCCAGGCTTAACTTGTACTGCGTCCTGGCTGTCTGAAGTAAGGCTCTACAGACATATACCGTATCAGTTTTGGTTTTGTTTGATTGTGTTTTAATCTCTTGGACATCTCTCAGATCACAACAGGTAATACCTCTAATATCAGGAAAGTGCATTTGCAAGTAGAAAAATTACAGCTGTAATTAACCAATTGTTAGCACCACCAGTACCGATGACCTTGATTTACGTAGTTTGTTTGAGAAACGTTCCTTGTGGCAGAAAACAGTAATATGACCTGTATTTAATACATATCTTTTGGGAGCTTTAAACTCGCCATATAAAGATTCCTTTTTAAGTTCCATCCCTTCTGTTGGGCAGGATGAAACAAGAAAGCCTTTTAAATTTGACTGCCTAGCAAAAGATTTTGAGAATATAGAAACTATATGCGAGATTGAAATGACAGCAATCTTTGAGATACCTTAGTTGTGACCAGTTGAATGTAATCCCCCCTGGAGGGAACAATTCCCTCTGCAAGCAGGCAGGCCTAAGAGTCAGAGCAGGCCTTGCAGCTTGGCAGATAAGGCCCAAAGAATAAGATTTAGGGTTTAACACGTAAACATAGTATGGTAATGTAGTGATTCTTATAGGTTGTGTGGAAATGTTATAAGATATGCATGCTGTAGTAGATTGGTTAATGAGAATCTGCATATTCAACACTGAAGACGATTTATTGTGTTGTAACGGGAGCTTCGCTCTCTTTTTGCTCTTTTTTTGCTCTCTTTTTGCTCTCTCTTTTTGCCCTCTTTTCGCGCTCTCTTATCTCTCTTCTCCCTTATCTCTTTGCCCGCTCTGGTGCTCCTCTTCGCGCCCTTTTCATTCTTTGTCTCTTTGTCTTCCCTCTGCACTCCTTCACCCCTCCTTTTTACATGCTCTCTGCTCTTAAACTTTTGTCTTTAACTCTCTTACACTTTAAGCCTCTTTTCTCTGGGCCCTGCTCTGAGCTGCGGCTGGCAGCTCGCAACAGGGCCCTTCACCCACGCCCTTTGTAATAAACCGATAGTTTCATGACTTGGCTTCAAAGAGATCTCGTCTCCATCCATCCCTACCGTGCGTGACCCCCGTCACCTACACCCTTCTATCTCCCCTTCCAAATGAAACCCATCATTCCTGAAATGCTATCAATAAAGCCTTGTATTCTTGACCTTCCACATTATAATTCTGAATGTTTTATGCTAATGAAGTAGCTTCATTCTTACAGATATAAACACACTTTAATAGACCTAGACGGCCCTTGAAAATGGAAGTCAGAAAAAAGGTTCCACTCTAAATTAGCATGTTGCAAATTGTCAATAAGATTAAAATGCATGTGTTGTGCTGAAAATTACCTTACTGCTTCATGAATGAGGAGTCAATCTACCTAAACCTTAAGGATAGCAAAGAGATGGGAGCAACGAAGGCCCAGCAATTTTGTTGAACACAATCTACCCTGGCTCTCAAATCTGCAAGTAACATGAACTGCTACAATGCACAAAGAATGAGGCAGAGCTGGCACATAGAATTGTCTGCCACCATCTAATCCATATGCATATCCCAATTCAGAAAGAAATTTCACTAGATATTGGTGAATTTTGTAACTATATAAAACAGCTGCTTTTCTACTGCAAAAGCTTTTTTACGAACTTAAAGAAAAAAATGAAGCCATGTCAGGTGCTATACAATTTTTTGTGTCTTCTAAAGACTGTATTTTCAAGGCAGGTCTACATTCCAGGTATGCAAAGTTAACACCTTGCATTTGCAAACAAATCAAGTTCCTACAGAAGAAACTTAGGTAGCACTAAGTAGTCATAATACACATATAACCTCATGCTCTCCGTGTGTGCAATCTCTATATCCATATTTAGCCAACAAGTTTAGCATACACAATTATTCAAAAATAGTTTAAATTCAGTGTGTGGTCAATTGCTCAATTTTATACAAACATGACACTGTAGTAATGTTCCCATATCTGTGGACACAAAGTGTGAGAGGACTTAATTTCTTTTTCCTATTTTCCATGCATCACCCATTTCTAATTTTAAATACTTTCAGAAGGTACAAGCTATGGGCACTGAATAAAGTCAGCTTGGCTCCAGGAGCAAGAATACTAAAGGCCAAGAATATGGCCCCCCTTGTGCTGATGACACACACTGTTTAGGGGAGTGCTGTTTTAAGAAAATTATTATGTTGAATGTATCCAAGCACCAGAAAATGTCTGATGTTTAACTGATGTTCTCTGGTGTGTTAGAAGCTATAAGAAGACAGTGCCCTTCAGAATAATGATCATAGCTGTTCTGTGTTTCAGAAGTCCTCAGTTTCTTCAGCAAAGGAAGTTTAATACTGTGAGATAAAACCAGCTTAATTGCATCTGTCATTGGGCCAGTATTAAAATGCTTTCTATACTAAGATGAATACATTAGACCCAAACTATTTGTTCAAAGTCTAAATGAAATTAAACAGCTTTTAATTTCTCTTATGGTGAGTACAGATTTGTTTCGGTGAAGATTTTCTTGGCCACTCTAAAACCAGATTAGTGGGTAAGAGAAGCATTTTTGCAATAGAGCCCATTCCTTGATGAGGTCACTTTGTCATGGTAAGCAAATATAGCTTTATATCACCTTTGATTTTTGTTTACTTTCCCAATGACAGGAAGCAGACATCCCTTTCTGACACCACTGACATCCTCAGCAACCTGCCCACTTCCTGAGTTGTGCCAATGCTCCATAGTTATCTCTCTCTCTCTCTCTCTTCTCCAGGTCGTGCCACAGGGACATGATGAGGATTTTTGCAGGTTGGCAAGGACAATTCTCCCAGACATCTTAGTTTTCAAATTCTAAGACAGGTTTATGTGTTCCCCCAGTTCTTGGCCACAGTAGCAAAACCAGAAATCAAATCCACTCACTTAGACCACATAGAAAAATTTGCATCTTCTCTGTAACATGTTAAAAGTAGTTCCTATAGAGACCACATTGGTTTAATTCTATAAAAATAATTTTGTTAAAAGTTTCCTCCACTTTAATCCTGATGCGACCATCTCTTGTTTTCAGCCTTTTTTGCCGTCACAGCCTTTGACTCAGAAAGATCAACTTATACCTTGCCTCATGTATTATCACCTCTATTCTGTCTTCACAATAAATACAGATACGAGCCATCGTCTCTAAATTCTTATCATTCTTTGCATGTCTCTCAAAATTTCAACTTTCTGTCCCCACCAAAAAATTTAAATACAGTTAGTTCTACACACAGCTTCCAAATAGCCATATCTCCACCTTGAAATAACACACAGAGACAAAAAATCCCAACCACATACTGACTTGGTTTTTTAAACCTCTCATTACCCTGATCTTGGCATCCCTTCCACTGACTTCCTTGTTTCCTTCTCCCCCCCACACCTGATACACTTTTTTTGTTTGTTATTATTTGTTTTGTTTTTTGTTTTGTTTTTTGTTTTGTTTTGTTTTGTTTTGTTTTGTTTTGTTTGCTGTTGAACTGCTTAAATGCAAGTTCCACTGAAATAATGCAAGTCAACACCTACTTTAAGATTCTGAGTTTTGTTCTGGCCATGGCCAAGTCACTTCAAAACAGGTACTTTTACTGACATTTATCTTGAGTAGTTACAATATATACCTGAGAAAAAGCCTTTTAAGTCTCAGAAAACTATCTGTAAGAGATGTAACAGTTACACTCTGTGACCTGGGCACAGCCCTGTTCCCAAGCTGTTTAAGTGGTACATGCATGTGTATGTGTTTTGCCATGCTTTCTTTTGCCTTCTTAATTCTCAGCTGGTAAGTATTATCAGGTACAAGGAATAATCCATCTTCCCTGAAGACTACTCATATCTTACAGCATCATCTGATCTCATTTTCTTCCAGTCAACTGAAAGCCAAATCATGCCAAATTTTAGGCAACATTCACAAAGTAACTCTCCATTTTCTCCCTTCCTGATTGTTCAACTGGTTAAACAGTCAAAACAATGGTGCTTATGATCTGCGACTCCTAGGCAAGTATATGATTAGGTGGGAGGCAAAAATTATATTAACCTTGATGTAAAAAGAATTAACCCAGGCTTTCAGGCAAGTAAGAATTCTCTGCTGCATAATTATAGTTTTAGCCTCTCTTGCTACAAAAGAGAGAGCACAGAAGCATATCTGGGAAAGGAATTCATGCAAGGAAATTTGTTTTAGATTTCAGAAAAACTAAACTTCAGAAAACTTACACTGCATTTCTTTCAAATGGATCAATTGTCGCAGACATCTTTTTATGAAAATCCTTTCTTAGGATTTTTTCTTCCTGAGAAGCTGAGAGGCTCCAGGAACAAAATGTAAACAATGGTTATCTGCTGTGGAATGCAACAGATGGATCCGTGATTGGTCTCATGTGGATATTTGGATTTAGTGACCAGTCACGGCAGAGCTGGCTCTCTCTCTCTCTGTCCAAGCCAGCTGCTTTTGTTATCATTCTTTTCTATTCTATTCTTAGCTTACCTAGCCTTCTGAGATGAAACTTTTCCTTCTATTCATTTAGTGTAGTTATAATGTAATATATATATATATATATCATAAAATAATAAATCAAGCCTTCTGAAATATGGAGTCAGCTCTACGCCTCTTCCCTCATCCTGAAAACCCCTGTGAACACTGTCAGAATCAATGAGGGCATTTTAATTGTTTGTTTACATAAGACTGTACAAGCTGTCAAGACTCATCAGCACTGGATGGAAAGCAACAAGCCACCCACTCAGCTCCACATTGCTGACATATATTTCTTTGTCTCATGTAACAATGCTGGACAGACCTAGAGGCGAGAGTCCATTTTCCCCTCCTACACACAAGATGTAACTCAGAAAATAAAAATACAATCTCAGAATTTAGCAGTAGCGAGTTTCAATTTCATGTTTTTTTCTCGTGAGAACCATTTAAAATGTTTGTATAGAAAAGGAGACAGTCCACCACTGCCTTCAAATTTAAAGCTTTGTGAAGCTTTATTCACAACCATTGATGTTGCTGTTATTTAAACTCAGATGATTATTAGAACATTAGGTCCAAGATAAACCACTTACTTTCAACAAAATCTTCTGAGTACATGGCTTCAGTATTTCAACACTTGAAGTACAGCAGCTACAGTCTACATGGAAAATATCCAAACAGGTACAAGACAAAACTCTTCAAATACCATATTAGATACCTGTAGCTGCAAAAGAAACTTCTTCCCCCAGATACACTTACTGTATTTCGGCTGAGTCATCTACAGGGGTGGATTTGATTCTGTCATAGGCCTCTTCTATCTAGCATGCTACTGACAAATGATGAATTACACTGAGCAAAAGAAACTCTTCCCTGAAAATGAGTCCAGCATTCTAGAACTAGAGTAATTAATCATGTCAAAGTCAACAGAGAGCAAAAGCTTGTTAAGTCACCAGGATGGGAACAGGCAGCAACAACGCACAAATCCAGCTCCCAGCCCCAGGAATCCTGTCTCTGTACAAGGCTGCACAGATGGAGGGACAGAATCTAGCCTCCTCCTTCTCCTTCGCAAGTCCAAGGGTCAGAACCAGGAACTCACCAAATTCATACCCATGTACTTTACCCTCTTGGCTGCTACTCCTATGGTAGCCTCAAGAAATTGAATGGGGAGCAAGAACAAAGATTCAAATAAACCTTTATCAAATGGAAAAAGGAAGGAAAGGGTACAAGGAGGCATTCCACAGAGCAAGAACCACAGCCTTTCTTATCCAAAGCACCTACCTGCATAATTTCTTAGTTAAATAAGATTGTCTATTGATTAAGTGTTGCAAGTGGGTTATGTTTGTTGAAAGTCCTGGAGTGTATAAGCGCCAAGTTACCTCTTGGTTTTTCTCAGGGTATTCACTGAGGCAAAATCAGACACTGCCTTAAACTAAAAACACATAAAATAAGAAAATCACAAAAATATAGATTTCTTAGCTAACTGCAACACAGTTTCTCATAAATCATTGAATTTCTCCCTAAATATGATACATCCTATTTTCATCAGGCAGGGACAGGGAGGGCTAGGCAAGGAAAGGCCAGGCCAAGAAAGGGCTAGGCAAGTAAAGGCAGGGAACAGGTATATAAGGAAGTGCAAGACAAGGGAGATGTAGGAAAGACAAGGGAAATCAAAGCTTCTAAGTGCAAGTGGAAGCAAACAGAAGGAGGGAGGCCAATACATGTGACTTTTCAGACAAGTCTTGAGCTGTTCTAATAATAAACCAGGGAAATAGCTTGAACATGACATATTTTTGAGCAGTAGACCCTGACCTTTCTCAGTCCATACACGGCAAGTAACGTCAGCCCTTGCCCTTCCCTGGCACATGGAGCACTGTGACAGCAACTCTGGCTTTAACAGAAGCTTTAATGGTAGATCATCTCTTTCTGCCCTTGAATTTACAGCGATTCTCCAATATCATTTCACCTGCCCAAATTCCTTGCAGCTCCTGGGGCAATGGGAAGTTTCTGCTATGGTGGAGGTTCAGCCAGAAAATGATACTGTGTGTCACTACCTGCTGTTAATATATGTAACAGCTCTTTATACCCTTAGCATGTAGACCTAGTTTATCCTTTTTTAATAGAAAGTCTGAACTCACCTGAAACACTGAACCATATTTTAGGTAGTTGAGTTTTTTTTTAAAGAAAAAAAACACAGGCTTTTCATGTGTGGCCTTTGTTGGTATTGCTCACTGAGCCACACCTTTAAGTAATGACATGGGCATCTTCGAGAAACAGTGTTCAGTATATTTTATACTCTCTCACGAGACCTTCAGGTTCATGTTTTACCACTGCTGTGTTAAATGCAGTCCGAGCTGACAGTGTCCCTTGCATCTGGTGTTCATTGGTCTGCTTGTGATGCTCATTTCCTCTGGATGCAGAGTTGGGCTTTCTGGGCGAACCATGCCCCTCAAACCAGGAGGCTTTTTTAAACCTTGCACATGATTTTATGAAGACACAAGGTGAGTGAGGGCTTTGTCTCATTTCTGTACTAAGGAATGGAATGCAGGAAGTTCCTGCAATATTGGCATTGAAGTTGGAATGTCCAGTGACATCAGTGTGGCAGTTCTCAGGGATGAATCTTGCTCCCAGCAGTCTGTAGCATGGTAGCATAGGACATGACAGAGCACGGTGTGAGGGACTGGGGTGTAGAAACAGTGAGGTATTTAATGCTGGCAGCTGAGTTTGGCGGTGCTGGTGTTTTCAGAGCCAAAGCAGATTTATTTGGTTCTAGAGCACTGGAACAAGATGCAAATGGTAGAAAGTATTTATTTGTCCTTAGGCTGAAAAATATTGCTGTGCAGCACTTTTCCCCTTGCACCTGCAGTTCATTATGGAAAAGATTTATTGTAGTGAGCAAAAGTTGTTGTGGCTAGTGCAGTGAAAAGCAGAAGAGTTCCTGATAAGATCAGCTTGGAGAGAGCATAACTGCCAGCCAAAACCTTGCTGTGTTCAGGTGCAATGCCACTGCAGGAGGAAAGAGTGAGGTGCAAAGCCTTGAGCAGAGGGTGCTGGGAAATGGGATATGAGGAAGGGTTGGATTAAGGATGGATTTAAACTGGGCTGGGTGTTAGTGTGGGAAGAGATTTGTCATCCAGATTGTCAAAATAAAGACCTGTAAAATCCTAGCTCTGCATTGTGTTTAATGTAGTTTTACTTCATATTTATGTCATCACAAAAAGCAAGGAAAGAGTAAATGTGACTGGTTCCCACTATTGCAGTGTGAATGTTTTTAAAAGGCTGGTGTATTTGTGTTCTCTTTTTCCATTCCAAGCTTGCCTTTCCCCCTCCTTTTTCAATATCTGCTGCATTGTGTGTCCCAGGGAGGGCTGAGTTTTTCAGCAGGTGTCTTAGGAGCCTTGCCATGCCTGCTCCTCCTAGGACTCTCCTTGTCTTACCTGCCCCCAGCTTGCTTTGCCACGCAAAGCAACATTTTCCTTTCCTTCCCTGCTACCTCTCCCTTGCCTTGCATTACCTTGCATGCCCCACCTTGACCTGCCTACTGCTTTCTTCTCTAGCCTTGCTCTGATTTGCCTTTCTCATCCCTTCTCTTGCCTTTCCTACCCACCCCCATTTCCTTGCCATTCCTCAGCATCTCTTGCTTTGCCACTCAATACCTAGCTCTCTAGCCCTGTTCGTTATAAGGATATTTTTGAAATTAGTCCCATTGTCTGACTCACAAGAGGATTTATTTTTCAAGGCCCAGGATGGTGTTCCAGGCAGTGGCATGAGGCACAGGGTAGATCTACAGCCATCCAGTAGTGCCTTCTACCATTGTCACAATGTAAGCCTAGGCAGGTTTGCAGTAGCATGATAGAATCTCCTAGGTCTCCCCTATTTATATTTAGACCACTGACTCCCAGACCACATTTGGGCTTCACATTTGGTCTTGACTGTGCAGTGCACATTTCACAGTCTGGGGTTACTTGGGGTATAGTATCTGTGGTTAAGTCCACTGCTCAGTCACAAGCCCATCGGTATGGTGCATCTCTTCGCTGATGACCTGAGGCATCCTGGGCCCATCAAGCTAGAAAAAAACTCTTCCTTGTGCTGCTAGGCCATGTCTACCTCTGGAACTTTAATCTTGGCAGCCTGATCCACCTGTTCATTGTTGCAATGCTCCTCATTAGCCAGACTCTTGGGCACACGATGGACTTTCACAGTCAACTTTGCTACCCAGGCAGAAATATCTTGCCACACTGCAGCAGCCTGTCCAGATGTGTTTTCCTCTGTTCTGCAATTGGCCTTTTTCCATGGTGCCAGCCACCCCCACAGAGCGTTTGCTACCATCTACAAGCCAGTGCAGAGATAAATTGTTTAGCATTTGTCTTGCTCAGACATATCCAAAGATATCTAGGTGGCTTTCAGCTCTACAACCTGACTTGAGCCATCTTGCCCCTTGACGACATGACTTGAAGAGACTGCACTGTCGAGGAATGGAAAATGTCTTCTCTAAGCTCCTTTCTGAGTTTCTGAAGGCAATGAGCATCATAAGAGGAGCAGGCAAAGCACAGCAAAGCCAGGAAAAAAGCAGTAGAGAAGTCAAGGTGGGGAATGGGTGAACAACTCAATGCAAGGCAATGAGTAGTAAGAAGGACAAGGGATGGTCACGATGGTCAGGAATACAAAAAAGGGGATAGTCAGGAATGGCAAGGAAGCGCAAGATTGGGTAGAAATGGCAAGGAAAGGCAAAGGAATTGTAGGCCAGGCAATACAAGGCCAAGGAAGAAAACAGTAGGCAGGTCAAGGTCTGATCTGGTTCACTTTGACCTCCTCTGGACAGCTAATAGCCTTGCTATGGCAGGTAGAAAGTGGGAAAAAATAAATATCTACATTTGCAAGAAGAACTTAAAGAAGCATTTTTCTACCACATATTTTCACCTCCTCGTAAACTCTGTAAACTAGATACTAATGCAAAAGCACTTTTCTGATAAAATTCCAGAATGGCCCTGCCAGACTCTTTGTGTTCACCGGTCACATTGAGGCAATTTGAAGCAACTCCAGAAACTGCCAACACCCACTAAGATTTACTCAGGAATTGTATAAGCTTCCAAAGAACTCAGTTTTTTCCTGGTGCCCAAGTTTGTTTAACATACATCAGTGAAAATACAACCTAAATTTGCTCAGCAGCATGTTACACCCTTATACACACACATATCTCAGCACATATCAAAGGATGACCCAGCTTAATAGCCTGAACCATAGAATTAGTAATTTTTCTTCCATTGCTGTTCAAACTATCGTTGTGTCTTGGTTTAAGACAGTTTAAAAAGATGAGCACTCTGAAATTAGTGAAACCTCCCCCCTGATTCCAATCCATCCCTTTCCACCATTAAGGAGTGTCATACAAGTGAAAAAATAAAATAGGTGAAAAAATAACAGTTTACTGATAAACAGAATGCCAACAGTCAAGGAAAAAAGTAAATAACTGCTAGATACAGAACTGCTAAAAACTCATAAATCCCAAAGGTGAAAAGAGATACCCAAAATGCCAGAAATAGCCTTTCCTGAGATGGCACAAGGCAGGGACAGCCTCAGGCTTGTAGGACAAAGGAGCAAGACGCTATCACATCATTCTTGGGAGGGCAGGAGCTTTACAGAGCAGTTCTGGCAGCAGATGTAGTCTTGCCGGCTCCTGTGGGGTCTGCCTGCTGCTTCCTCCTGTTCGCAGGTTCTGCTGCTGTTGCTGTGCTCCGCACTTGTGGCTGTGGGATGAGGGGAAAAGGACCAGTCTGTTGGTGCTGGCATGGGGTGGCCCGGTCCCAGGAACTCTCTGGCTTTTTTTGCTGACAGCGGAGTTTGCAAATTCACTTTGAAATAGTTTCTAATTCAAAATGCAGTCTTTGTGGACAGCTATGGTTGTGAAGCTGAAGCTGCCATAAAGAGAGGCGTTCTGCTCCATTAGCCTTCTCCCCTGCAGCAGGCAGCCAGTCGATGCAGACTGGCTTGCTGGAGCCCATGGTGACTGGTAGACACCCATAGAACGTGCCCCAAGGCAGCTCAAACCTGCTAACTGCACTCTCTCTGAGAGGGGGAAAAAAACCAAAATGAAAAGAGATCCCAAAAAGGAAAGAAAAACCTCTGTCTAAGCAAAGACCAAATAACCAGTGAAGCAAATACCATGCTGCAAAATGCAGGAAGCTGCCTGGGAGGGCTGATTTTAAAAATGCCTGTGACAGCCCTGTCACACACACAAGGTCTGCAGCTGCAGGGTCTTAAAAAGACAGTAACAATTTTTGGGTACAGATAGATATGGAATAGGATGACATTATTGATTATCCCAGAGCACTTTGAATAACTACTTCCTCCTGCACTTACCTCTCATGCTTAAAACAAAAGGAAAAAAACCAAACCAAAACCCAAAAAACCAATGTTTTGGACAGAATTCTGTATTAGAAATAAAGGTGGCTGTTCAAGACCTTAAAAACGCATAGCATCTGCTTACAAGTCTACAGCACAAACAAACCACAAGATAGTGAAAGCGTATGGAATTTGTTTTTGCATGTCTGTCCCATGCTTGACCCACGTCTGTCTCAGGGAAGGAGGTGGTAATTCCTTAGGGACAGATATTCTGCTGGCTTCTCTCTATTGATTAGGTTTAGTGACATAAGGCTTTTCTGTATGTGCAGCTTTTCCTGTTCAAAAGCACAACACTCTGGCCATTATATTCTGACCTTTTGTCCCAAGTTGACAGAAAGATCCAAGCATCTGTCTGCTGCAAAAAGCAGCATAAGGAGGAGAGCCTTGAGCTAGCTAAAAACAGGCTGCAAGCATTAGAGTTACAACCCTGTTCTTCAGAAGCTATTTATTGAGTTTAAACTTAGACCTAATCTACACCAGGTACAGTGTCACATTCACATGACCAAGGAGCTTTCAAGGTATACATCCATAGCTTGGAACAATGTGATACTGCACTATGTAGATGTAACTAAATCTGTCCTTGCAACACAAAGTGGAACCACCCAGGTGGCCTAAGTTACAGTTGCTGGGATAAGCTTCATGTGAAAAATGCATAGTATATGATTGGCTCTTCGCAAATATTAAAATGAACACTATATGTGTTATGTCAGAAAGTTATGCTGCACTAATCTCCTCTAAGTAGTGTAGTAAATAAGTTTTTAGGCTATAACATAATATTAAAATAGAAACTATGTGATGTAAGATACTTTTTGTAACTAGCTCAAGAACTAGATAAGATAATCAAGAAATTCTTTGCATAAAGATAACAGCAACAAGACACTAAGATCTCAAGAGAAAAACTATTGCCTCCTTATCGGGAAAAGCCAGACTTTGTGGGGACCAAGGCAATTGATTTACAAGATGCGGGGGCAAGTTGGCAATAAACAAAAAAATGCCTAGTTTGAAAGGAATGTTTGCATCATGTATGAAATATATGAATATGCAACAGCTATTGCGTTTAAAAGTTAATCCTTTGTCAGAGAACTGTGTGCTTTTTTGGCAGAGTGCACAAAAAAGGACATCCATAATTCTTTGCTTTTGTTGTCCCTTATTGTCCTAACTCTGATTGTCCAAATTCTTATTACTCTAATTTTTATTACTATTTTTGTAACTATTTTATTACTATTAAACTTTTAAAATGTTAAAACAAGTAAATTGTAAAGCAATTTAAATTTTAAAATTTAAAACAAGTAATTTTAAAACAAGTGATTGGCATTTTTCACACTTCACAATGAAATGATGCAAGCTTGTGAAAGAAGAACCCATTCAGATGTACTAAATGCAAAGACATCACCTCCTGACCAGAGAGTGCAAGGATGAAACTTGAATTTAAATTTAAGATGGCTGTGTTTCTGAAGGTACAAGCTGCAGCATCTGTGGCTTGTTACCTCTGCTTGGGCCATCTGCCATATCAGGTCTGCTTTTCTCAGGTCTTTTGAGGGTCCAGACATCTCCCACTTCTCCCTTTAGGTACAGTTCTTACACTCCCATTGGTATCATGTAGCACTATCTGTCAGTAAAGTCCTACATTTACAAGGTTGTTCTTGCTTTGAGATACAGCAGTGATCTCTGTGAGCATTTCTCACATTCTGACAGATATTATCATGACACAATTATTTCAAACATTTACTGTTGCATCTTTGAAGTCAAACATCCCATGTGCCCCAAAAACTAAGTCCAGGTTTAACATTCAGCATCTCTTTCCACAAAACCCACTAATTTTAGTAAAATGAGTTATATGCTGAGAGGGAATGGCAACATAGTGAGAAGTCAGATTTAGGAAAAGACATGAGAAACAGGTCTAGAACAGAATCAGAAAACAGTTACAGATCTCTCTCTACTTGGGTAAGGTCTATGCATCTCCATGCATTTCTTAATTTCTACACTTGCACTGTCCTGAGAAGGGGCTACAGCTGAAATGAAGAAGTTTTGACAACTCTACATATTTCCCTATATAGTGTAAGGGGGATGACACATTAAATACATTGTAGTGACTGCAGATTCTACTTTTTCTATTGTTTTTCATACTGCTACAGTCTTTATTCTAAACTTTCCCCAGGAATGACTAAATGTCCCTTTTAGAACTGTCTTGTCCTTTGAATCACCGGTGATTATTATTTTTAGGAGCAATATAAATTTGAGGATGAGGGTATTTACTGATATCCCTAATGCAGATTGCTTATAGTTTTTCTATGACATCTCCTTGCAGAGTTTTCATAGCACAGCGTGTGGAACATTGTGAAGATCTATTTTTATGTCAAATAAAATACAAGTAAATTAAGGGTTTGCCCGGCATCACCATCAACACATGCTGTACAGTATATTAAACTATCCTGAATCTACATGACCAGTGCTAGAAATTTTACCATTTGTAGCATGAAGTGCTATAATCTGCCTAAAGAACATCCCAGGTTTCAAGCTAGCTGCATTTTGATTACACAAAGCTGTGTTACTCTTTCCAAAGAGAAAACAAGAATGTGTTGTCAGCCACACCACACCAAGAAGCCATTCATTGGAACAGCAAACTCATATTTTACTCAGACTTTCAAAATCCTCTGGAAGTCTGAAAGAACAAAATGCTTTTTCTCCTATAAAACTTTCTAGTGAAGAATTCTCTGTTCTGCACCAGAACAGAGACCTAACCCCTTTTGTCGCCAATAGTTGCCCCAGTAACCTTCAGAAGTGAAGACAAGTAGGATGCACTCAGCCAGAGTTTAAACTATGGGGAATTATAAAGAGGATTTCCCTGTATCACAGCTGAATACCCAGCCCCTTGGGCTATTGTAAATGCAGAGGAATTTCTCCACCTCTGACTTCCAGAAAGCCTGCCAGGGAGTTAAGCAATTTTCAGGAAAATAAAACCAAAAAACAACCAATCTCAAAAAAATCCACTGAAAACAGTTGATTTGTAATAGGATACTGACTGGTGTGGGCTATATTCCAACACTGCCACTAACAGATGGACTGGCAGCTCTTTGGGCAGCTCTTTGCTCCATAGTGCTGTTACAAGGGTATGCCACATGAGAAGAAAAAACTCTGAATAGAGCTGGGTATGACACCCCCAGACCTAGTCCACCCCTCCTTAAGCAATTTTACACACTCTTCAGTAAAAATACAGTCATGAAACCAAATTCTTTTTTTTTTTTTCAGATTTTCACATCTGTTTGAAAATTGGAGTTTTCCCATTGGTTTGAAAGACAGGTGTCTGCTAAGAAAGGCAGGAACCTCCCTTGGAATGGAAAATATGACCCTCTTCTCTCCAAATTATTGTAACTGGTGCTGGGCTGGATGCCGCGGTGGCAGTGAATTTCTCCCGCAGTAGCTGCAGCTCAACTGCTCCCCTCCGATCCCAAGAGAGGAGCTGAGCCTAGACCCCTGACCTCCAGACAAAAATGTCACAGCGTCTCTGCTCTTCCCAAGAGAAAAGCCCCCAGCTAAGAGGCTGCAACCAACTGCATCCCTTCTCCCCATGCTGGCAATTTATTTTGTCTCTCTTAAGTACTGGTCGTTATTATCTGTTAGGCAACAAGTGGGAGAAAATTCCCTGAGAGAAAGGGGAAAAAAAGAAAAAATCCTAACCTCCAACACAATCTTAAAAAAATAAATAAATTCTTCTCTCTTTAACAAATCTTAACACCACTGCCACACTTTGAAGGCCTGACCATGAGCAGTGCTTTGCTGTAGCAGATTTGAAAATAAGCACTACAATATGTTGCCTCCGCTTGAGGTGTGGTGTCTGGGGTCGGGAACGGCTCGGTGGCAGCACCTTTGCCACATGGACCAAGTACACGCACTCACCAATGTGGTGAACGGTAACTGGCGTTTATTAACGGCGGAACAGGGTAATTTATAACAGGGGCTAACGGTAAGGTAACGGTAGAAAGGGAGGGGTTCCGCCCGACCATAACATCGCGATATCTTAACCTCCCACATTAATACAGACAGGAGAGCTGTCCTTAAGTTGCATTCTGACCACAATATCATCTAAGCCAAGTTTTACAGTTTTTGTGCTTGCTCCAAACTAAGCATTCTTCTACATTTTAGACTTTTCAGAGACATTCACATCCTTGTTTAAATGATGCTGAGAAACTCCAGTATTACATGTATATTCAATATTCAATACTGTTTCCTAATCAGTCCTGCAGTTTTATACATATATTTTGAGCTTCTGCTTGTCATGGGCTGGCAGTGTAATTTCAGTCTGAGCAGGAAGAACAATCAGTCTCACACTGGATCCTTGTTATTTGTATTGATATAACTCTATTCATCCATCTCAAAGCAGCTTTCATCATCCACCCTGAAAAAAGCAGCCATTTCTAAACTTGAAAGCCATTTTGTTCCACCTCTGGGGCTAATGGCACAGCCATACCAATTCAAGAAAACCAAGTGGAGGTGGGAGACTGTAAGGGAAAAAACCATGCAGACAGATCAGCGTCAGCCGGAGAAGACAAAGCACCTCCTCGTTGCCAGAGAAGAGGAAAGATAAACAAACTGCCTTTCAGCTTAAATCAGGTATTTCCAGTAAATAAATATAAGCCAGAAATTATTAAATAGCAAGTTCTTTTTTAAAATCAACACAAGGCCCGAAGTTAACAATTATATTCTCCAGTTATTATTTTCCTTACTAGGTTATTATAAGGCATCCTAAATTTCAAGGTTATGAGAGGTCTCAGATTCATAAAACACAGGCATCTTCTTACAATAGCCTGCTTTAAAAAAGTAGTCTGGGTGAGAGAGAATAGCAGAGCACACATTTCATCCTCTCCAGCAAGCCAACTCAGAAACCTGGTTTGTGGCTATGCAACTGGAACTTGTTAAAGAAAAACGGGGTGGGGAGGGTACAGAAACCCCAATAGTAGAGGCTGTGCAAGCTGCATTTCTTGAGTCTGGGAAAGAAAGAATTCCAGGGGGACACGAAGCACCCTCACAGAAACTACAGCGGTTTATTGAGAAAATGGATCTGGGCTCTTTGCTGAGGTGTTCTGTGAAGGAAAAGGGACATAAATTGAAAAAAAAAAAAAAAACAAAAAAAACCCAAAAAAAACCTACAAAACCAAACAGATTTTAAAGAAAATAATTTTCACTCTGGGAATAAATTAAGGGACAAATTACCCAGAGTTCTTGGAGGTTTTCAAGACGGGGTAAATCTGTGAGGGCTCTGATGTGGATTTGGGGGGATTTAAGCAGGAGACTCTCAAGGTCCCTCCCAGCTGGGTTGATCCTGTCCCTAACCTGTCCTTCCCAGAGCCAGGTAGAAGCCAGCCACTGGATGTCTCCCTGCACTCATTCAACATTGCTGCTCCCAGTGTACTATGGCAGTGAAAGGCTTTCTTACAAGCTTTTTACTTAAGGTAATGACTTAAGAGTATTACCCTTCTTCAAAGACATCCTTGCTGGAAAGTACACAACAGGCTGTTTTTAAAACTTCTGAATCCCTGCCTAAGGTTGAAAACTTCATATTAAGTTCAGCCAAATAGATGCCATCAGTTAAGAGTGCATTTTGAGGTCACATTAAGAGTGCTACACAACCCTATTTAAATGCAAACCTGACATGTATTCAGGTCTGCATGTATTTCCCCTATGCTGGGATAAAATGAACTGAAACAGACTATGAGATCTTATCTAGTGTACATATTACTGAAACAGGATTGGTGAAACTGCTATAATTTCCACAAAGAAATAGCAAGGACAATAATCACTGTCGGGGAAAAAGAAAGATTCTAGAAGATCCAAAGCACCCTTCAATGCCTCCTGGCATAATATTGACTCTCCTTTCCTCCTGAAAGTCGGTTCCTGTTTATTTCAGCCAGGTACAGCGTGAACACTGAGGGGTCTGAATGGCAAGCTGTGTTCTTCTGGAAGTGAGCTTCACCTAAGAATGTGAAATGCAGAAAGCAGATGCAAGTTCAGTGACAAAGCTATTGATCTGTAACTGTCAATTTCACATTAATAGTGCTGTCATCTGCAAGCGCTCAGAAGCTCCCTACAGACATCCTGTGCTCCCCTACCATTTCTCCCTTCTCCACTAACCCCGGATTTCATCATACACATCCAGGATAATTTACCTTTAATGTCAGTGCTGCTAAAATTGCCATACTTCCCTATATTTGTAAAGGCTGGAAACTGAGACTTTCCTCTAAATGCAAGAGTCTCATTTTTTCTTTTGTAGTAATTAGCATTAGCAATGGGAATTTTAAGTTAACCATTCTGAAAAAAATAAAGTGCTGCTTTGATTCAAGTGAATAAATTATAATTGAGACACATAGTGGATCTTCTCTGGAGTAAGGAGACCATGTCAGACTCAACATCTCCATGCTTCTGAGCACACACACCATCCCCTGTGCAAAGAATCTACTCAACATGCCTTCTCAGTGGAGCATTTACACAGTTAGAGATTGCTGTCAGATATGCCATGGACAAAGACGTCGAGAATTGCTTTATTCCTTGTATAACACCGCAGCAGACTAACAGATAAAGTTACAGTGCTCTATGCAACTTTAAAAAATGATCCTACGCAAAAGTCATATAATGAAGCTGTAAGTTTATCTAGCCTATCATACCTGAGTTCAGACTGTAGCACAAGTCATCAGTGTTTATGTGATGACAGTTTTTACACAAGTACCTGTGACATTGTGCAGACAAAAGGTGCTATAAAGCTACACTGGGTTGGAGACCATCCAACAGTTGACCATTAGAGACTGAATTCAGGAGACAAGAAGCTTTGCCACTACAGTGTTCCTTCACAGCCAAATGCTTTATGGATATCACAAAGTCAACCCTTATACTACCTTCCTCAGAATTTCAAGTAGCAAAGACAGATTCTGATGCCCCCTTCAAGCTTGCTGAGTTATTTTTCTGTACAGAAAGGTCATTTTGAACAGGGTCTCTAATGGCAGCCAGGGAAAAGGCAAAGAGGAATAAAAGCACACTGCCCACATTCTGTCACAATGGCTGCCAAAGAAGTACTAGCAAGCTGTTTTTCTGTGAGACTCCGAACATTGCCGTTTGTGCAACATCAAAAAGCATAATAGATGTATACCTACTCCCTGGTGTATGCATCCTGCATTGGAAGTATTCTCCTCTTAGTTGTTTTGCTGTCCACATATAGTATCCACGTTTATATAGAGTATCCATAGCTCATACAAGCTGGTTAGAGAGCAAACAGGAGCTGAAACCAGCTATGTCTGCAAGTTTTTTTCATAACTTGAGTTAAGGATTAAGTGCAATGTCAAGGACTACAAACACTGGTCTTATTTTATACCACAGAATGTCCAGTTCTGGCCTGGAGCTCCTGCACTGTACTGTGATTGAAAAGGATGGCATCTTTGTGGAGACATGTATATTTTATGTATATAAAGCTTCATCTTGTGAAGTATAGAGCTGCATCTTCCACACCCAAGTAGAATTGGATATGTTAATATTTGTAACCAATGATATGAAACAATGCTTTGAGAAAAAACTCACATTTTCCACTAGCAATTGCTGAATTTCACCTCATAATTTTTATTCATAGCCACAGGGAAATTTAATGTATTTTGCCTGTTGTTTGCAAACACTGCCACAGGTGCTGTCTTGGTACTCACAGCTTCCAATGTGTATTGAGGTGTAGGGTGCATTCCCACCACACAGCCTGTTTAAAATGGACACATTAAGACCTTACAGCAGCCCTTCAATACCTGAAAGGGGCTTATAAGAAAGATGGGGAGAAACTTTTTGGCAGGGCCTGTTGTGATAGGACAAAACATAGGTGGATTTAGATTATACATAAGGAAGTTATTTACAATGAGGGCAGTGAAACTCTGGCACAGGTTGCCCAGAGAGGTGGTGGATACCCCATCCCTGGAAACATTCAGGGTCAGGTTGGACAGAATGCTGAGCGACCACCTCTAGTTGAAGACGTCCCGGGTCTTTGCAGCGGGTTTGGACTAGATGGGGACTTTAAGGGTCCCTTCCAATCCAAGTGATTGTTTTCCCCTGGCTTAGAGCCATGGTTTCAGCTTGAAAATAACCTGTACCAACACATACAACAGGTAAGAAGCTCTTTTTGATGCACTGCTAAAGTCCATATTCAGTTGCTGGTGTTTTCACGATTGTTAGATAACTCTTACAACTGTAAGATTTATCCCAGGAAGTCACAGATAGCTCATCCAAGGGAGGAATTTTTAATAGCCAATACATGGTGTAAGGTTGTGGCAGGAAAATTCACACCAAGGTCACACATCTAATCCCATACATAGCTTACTTAGACCACAGAGACTTCGAGCAATACAAAGGCTATCAGCTTTATTAACAAGTAACAAAATGTACGCACATAAAAAATTTCTAAAGAACAAATCCTGTGTGGGACTGTGTCCTCATCCCAAATCACTCCCTATAAATAAAAATGTTCTTGTTTTGAAGAAAGGTTGCTTGTTTCACAAATATCTATTACAGGAAGTGTGTGTTTAGATAGGGTGCCCAGGTTTCCTCCTGTCAGCTTTCCCTGGTAGAAGCCAAGAGATTGCCTGCTCTCAGTGCTAGTCACAAAAGAAATTATTATATTGAAAAAGAGAGTTAAGAGGAAAAATGTTTTGAGATTACTGAAGAATTAACATTCTCTTATTGCACTTCAAAGGTAAGTGAATATGTTATAATATACACAAAGTACGCCATAGTTGATTCAAAGGACTCTGGAAAAGAAAGAGGTGTTTTGTCTTTTGACTCATTTTGCACAGCTCAGATAATTCGTTCCTGCCTCGAATTCTTAAAATTAATTAGACAATACCTCCTTCTCTCTTAATTTCAAACTCATTTATCTTCCTTTTTTTGTTTGTTTTCTTTTGTATTCCTACAACCAATACCTGGAATGGTTAGTCATATGTAACCCTTTATCCTTAAACAATTCCTAATCCCACATGAAAAGGATGACTTAGACTGTACACTTAGAGAACTGTTGACTAGAAAATAAATCCCAGTATTTTGCTTGAAAACTTCTGGCAGGGAAAATACTTCCAGAGCATGTTGCTTCCTTCCTGCTATTACCTTATCTGCTTACGTAAATCTGGATTCTGCCGCAGGGAATTATCACACTCTTTTGCTCATCTGCATCAGAGCAGTGTATCCCACATAGCTGCCCATTGGAAACAGGAGACAGGGAGCTGCTGCAGAACATCTGCTTCCTGGTAACCAGAGTACTCAGCCAGCAAATGGCCAGTTTTAAGTGCCTGAGGGAAGGCAGGCAATCCAACACCACACTCGGATGTGCACACAGCATATTGTGTTCAGCCCGTTGTATTCAGCACTGAGAAAAAAAACCAAAAACAACCTATTGATATTTAATGCTCAAACACCAACCAACACACATGGATTACCCCAAGTGCTGCACAAAAGGATCCTGAGAGAGGTCCACAGGCCGAAAGGTTTATTATAGCAAGGTCTGTAGCTAGTGGCATACATTGATTCCGACAGTGAAAGTTACCTTTTTGGGAGGAAAAAAAACCTCTGAAATAAAAGGAGGTTGGACACACAGAGGCCCCCGAACCCTTTATCTTTTAGGCTTCTCTCCAATGTAAGAGGTGTCCCCCTTAGTGGTTTTCCCCATCAAGTTCCCCATCAGACATTCCTTCACACAATGTCATTTGCACTGCGTGATGATTCATTGTTCAACTTTGGGCATCACATCTCCTCATTTAAATGGCAACCCCTTCCAAAGAGAGCCCATCTTACACCAATATTGGGCTTTGAAGGTATAAGGCTGTTTTGGTTCAGAGCAAATTTGGGAGAGAATCTCTAAAGGGGTTCTTCTAGGAAAGCAGATTCAATCGGCCTCTCTCCTTAACCGGTCTGGGAGAAAATACTTCTTTGGAGAAAATGTTTATTAAACAATAAAACTTAAACACTTAAATATTAAATGTTTAAGTTTTATTGTTCTTATTGTTTAAATATTAAACAATAAAAATCTTTGCTGCTCTAAAAGAGATGACAAACTGATAAAGTCTCCTCCCCGGGTTGCAGTTCAGCTCACTCAGTCTCTTATCAGTCCCTCTGGTGCTGGAAATGTTGTGGGCCAGGCCCAGCCTGGTGGGCCACAGGTGCTAGCTGCTGATGCTCTTCTGGGTGTTCAGTCCAGAGCAGGTTTCAAGAGGTTTAAAGAAAAGGGGAAAAAGAAAAAAAACTACAGTCCAGGGAACTTCTTTGTCTCAGCTAGCTAAAACTAACCAAAAGCAAAGGAGAGTTCTGTCCCGCTGTCTGTTCATCCACAGACAACACAGTCCAGGAGCAGGAATGTGGAGGAGTGAGTGCAGTGTCTGAAAACAAACTGCGTGCTTCTTCTCTCTCTCCTTCATGCTCTGGAACAAGTCTTAAAGGTGCAAAACTTATTATTCAGCATAAACAGAACAAGACGATTCGGGATAAAAGCATCATATAGTCAACCCAGGATATGAAAGCAAGGCAAAAACATTGCCAGTGCTTTGGGAGAAGGTCACAGAGCTGTGAGGAAGACTGGATTTTGATTTGCAGATGGAAGGCTGGTGGTGCAACACTAGCTCTATTTGTAGCAGTTCCTTTAGGAGATATTGCTGGAGCAGGCAGCACACAGATGGTCAAGATGTGCTATAGACTATTTTAAATGTGAACAAAGAGTCTGATCCTTAAAGTCACATTTGCAAAATAAGCTGAGATCAGTAGATGTCTCTGTATGACCCTTTGTTTTCACCACAATGTTCCTACATAAAAGTAGGTTATCTTGAAACAGTTAGTCTTCAAGAATTTGTTCTGTGCATTTTCCAGTAACCAAAATAACAGCTTCAGAAGCAATTTCAGCACTGAAAGTTAGAGTTGCTCTTTACACTTAAGTGAAAAATGTCGCCTTACAAAACCCATTTTTTTGGTAAAACTGCATGTGGCATTCTACATAGCCAGTTGACAAGACAAATATATAACAGAGCTAAACAAGCAAAGTAGTTTTCCCTTCACCACTATTTTTTAAACTATTTTGTCCTCAAAGATAAAGCAAATTTACTTACAGACACAGTCATCATCAGTACACAGGTTCTTGTTGGTAAGCTTCTCCATAAAAATTCCAGTTGTGAGAGGACACATTAATCTGAGACACAAAAGTAAAATCGTCAAATAAACACTTTGTGTCACTTTTCTTTGCTGCAGCACTTGCTGAGTATATGCCAGGTCCAGCAATCCCCACCTTTTATGGAGGAGGCAGACACCTGGACAAACACACCTGGCTAATAGAAAGGGGCTATGGCAACAATCCATCCCACCAGAGGAGCCATAGGCAGGGGGAAAACCTCAGGACCGACTCATAAAGCTGAATCTCCTCCCAAAACCACCCTGTATTAATATTTTAATCAGCAACTGTATTATTTAAACATTCTAAGCCCTCCTAGAGCTGTCCATAGCCTTAATCATACTTCAAGCAAAGTCTGAGAATGAAAATTAAGTCAGACCCTGGCAAGAAGCAAATGAAATTACATCTTTCTTAATACTCCCGTCCTTAATTTTCACAAATGCTCCCTGACGAGCACAGTCTTCTGTCGACCAAAAATCCTCAGTGGCAGAGATTCCCCTGTTCCTGCCTACAGAAAGGATCTACTGGGATGACAGCAGATGGATGCAATGTAACAACTGATTAGGGAGCTGTGCAAGGCAGTAAAAAGACTTTTCAAGTCATTAATTAAAATTTAAAATCTAAGAACTCAAGCACTGCATACTTGTACAGGCAAGACCCCTTCCACAGGGAGATGCAGTCAGAGCAAAACACAGAGGTCATTCCAGGACAGCAACCATTTCACTTTTCATTACCCAGCTGAACTCTGTTGAGGGTTTGAAGGTCCCAGAGCTTCAAACAGGGCCACAGGCTGACTTAAAAGGTCCCCTTTACAACAGCACAGCAGTCAGGCTCCAAACCCTTAAAGTGAATAAAGGTGAACAACAATGGTAGTCATGTGCACACAAACTAGTGGGAGGACATGACAGCATAATTATTATCTATAAATTTATGACTGCAGCAGGAAAAATCCAAGGTTATGATGGAATAACTGCTCTTACAGACACATTGGAATGATTTTCATTTGCAAGTATTAGAATACTTGTGAAAACACACATACACAAAATCACCAAAAAGAATGAAAAAGTACATAAAAGGAGATAGGACGGTAATTGAAATGACTGTGAAAGAGACGTAATTTTGCAATGTAGTCTGGGAGCAGATGAAACTTCAATTTTCTAAGTCTTGTGCAAATAAAGGTGGCTTATATTGCAGACACAAAACCCTACAACTTTCTAAAGTGATTTTTTTTTTCTGAAATATTTAGAACAGTTACAACTCACAATACTATATCTGATTACTTCACTGCATCCAATGCACTTCATGTCACACAAAACCTATAAAGTTTTTTAGCAAATGAGAACAAATAAAGTAAATCAAACCTTGAGAAACCCAGAAGCATTAGGTCATGTATTTCAGAAAAGCTTGGCTAAAAATCTGAAACTTTTATGTTTCCTCTCAGGACTTGTTTCTACTGCCAGTCACCAAGACAAAACCAAGTTGAATCGCATTACTGCCAAACTGTAATCAATTTCTAACTGTACCTGGGGAGAAAAACCACTAATGATAAGCTGTATTTCCTAAGTGAAAAACAGTTGTCCCCTTGATAATGAGGTTGAATGTTGTATTTATTCTGTATTTATGCTGGCATTCAGCATCCCTGATCATACTTTTGTTCTGGAAAGAATGCTATTTTTAGCACTCACTTCTGAGAAATAAGGCTCACCTTAAAAGCTCCTAAACTGAATAAAGCCCTGCAAGGCTAATCAATAATGAGACAGACTTGAGGAAAAAATATGGCTCGAAAACAGCATATTTATATTTTATTTTATAAAAATTAGTATTTCAACAGAAAAAGTTACTATCCGGGTGATCTGTGAAAATTTTACATGTGCCCTGGTCATTGTGGCAATTCTATTTGAATCTTATGTTTTCTGCAGAGAACAGCAAACATGGTAGCTGACCAGAGTATCAGTGTTTTTAAAAAAAACACCTGTCCACAGAAGTCCTTTATAGGATCATATAGCTATTTCTTCGCATAAGTGATTTTCATGGCGTGAGATGGAGTGATCTTGAATCCTTGGAGAGCGTCTCGAGCAGCCCCTGCTTGGTTCTCATTTTCAAACTCCACAAATGCGATGTCATGGCGCCCTGGCACTAAGCGTACTTCTTTGAATCCGGGAAACCTTTAAAATAAAGTGAGAGTCAAAAAATACTCCTTACCTCAATAATACAGCTCTCTTCAGTAGCTTCTTATCAGAAGCATCTACTAGTGCAATAGTTATTGCTAATGGAAGATTTAAATTGAAGGGTTTTACATGTTCTATCCTTAGAACTATGTCTCAATTAAGAAATATTATGTGGAAGCAGTTTAATTAGAGCTGCACACATACAGAAGCAATCTAACTAGCTTTAAAATGGCTCCTGCTGTCCTACAGACTTTAGTATTATTACAGTCACCAGCTTGAATCCAATGCAAATTGATAGCAGATAAACCCCACAATCAAAACCAGCCACGAAAAAGATCAGATTTGCTTTCTGAACCAAGTCATCAGAACCAACATCTGTAACCTTGGCAGTAAGGCTAACTGCTAAAATACCTTCAGAAGAAACTCTCATTGCTAAGAAGTGAGCTTGTTAACTGAGAAAAATCACACAGGTCACAGAAGAATTCAAAGGAGAAATAATTTCTATTCAAAACTTACTGATTAAATAACATGGACAGCATCATCTCATTTGTTTCCTCAGGCAAATTATTCAGGAAAAGGATATAGTTTGGTGGGTTATCAGGCACCTGCAACAACAGAAGATCAAAGCTCAGAAGACTATACATAGTTGCATACAGTTCCTTTGCATCTGTCTGCATGATTATTTGAACTAAGACTCACATTCCTTTAGTTTTGCTCATAACATTCTATCTGGGCTTCACCACACCTTTATCAATATGCAGACAGAGCCCCTTCATTCTTTTACACACATATATTAATTTGGAGAGGTTCTTACTTCCACAAAAATCACAATACCATACTGTTTTAGATGTCACATTTAAACTCAGCTAGTCAAGAGCTGACACTTCAGTACTCTCTGCACCCAGGTGCCACAGCAGTGGTTGCAGTGCTATTCAAGACACCTGTAAGGCAGTGGTAGAATGTATGAAGGATTCACATCCTTCCAGAAAGCAGAGGTAGCCAAGCCCTGTTTACCTGCAGTACAAACAAAATACTGAGTATCTCTGGGCAATCAAAACTCACAAAATTCACATGGTTTTATTACAGAGCTCAATTAAAATGTAATTAGAAACCCCTTTAGATTTAGAGCTTTAGTCTTGTAACAGATTAGCCTGCTAATATGAATTTGTAGCCACTCACCACAGACAAGGCTGAGTAGTCATCTGCTGATACTGAAATCTTCAAGTCATCAAGTAAACTATAAATCTAAAAATAAACTGGACACCCCAACTTCAAACATCTTCAAAGCAGTGACAAATAAAAAGCCTCAGCAGAACAATCTCCTTCTACTGATGGAAATATTCTAGGTAGTGCCATTAGGAAATAAACTTCTGATGTTCAAAGAAATACCCAAACACTCAGTGCTGTGCTTTGATGCAAACTGACATGCACATATTGTGCCTGAAAATCCAGGGAGCAGGACCTTTTCCCCTGTTGATTATATATGCAGTGGCAGTACTCAAGAAAGATGCAGGGCAGGGCAGACCAAGATATTCTTCTATGGTACTTGCTCTCCTGTAAATCCTAGCTCTTTACCACTTTCACTTCTAACATGAATCATTTAGAAGGTCACTGAGCAGACAAGATGAATGAAGTGTAGGGAGCTGTTCCTACATCTCCACACAATCCTTTGGAAAGTAAGACACTTGTGAGAAAAAGGAAGAAGTGAGCAGAGAACCCTCAAACTCCTGAAATAAGGCCTTTAGGCAGATATTTTGGCATCCCATGTTGTCCTCCTTTTCTTTATCTGCTGCCAGAAAAAAAGTAAGCTAAAGGGAACCTATGAGCAATGGAAAAAAAAAATTAAGAATCCTTCAACTGATACTAAGTACAGTCCAAATTTAAGAATCCAGTATGATTTTGTAATAGTGCTGTTTTCTGAACAGTAATAAGAAACTGCAGATTTTCATTTCCTGTCAACCAGATATAGTAAAAAAGGGATTTGTTTTGTTTGTTTACTGTCATGTAGCTGTTAGACAAATATCTCATAGGACAAAAATAAAGCTGTAAAATAAATCCTCACATTTCCATGTGTAACAAACTATTATTCATAGAGAATAATTATAAACATTAGTGCTTTTAGTGATAAAAATAAAAAGCATTACCTGATTCTGTGGTGTAGTCCCTGAGGCACTGGCTGAATTCTGTGTTGCTCCCTAGCAAGTAAGTACAAAATAGTTTTACAAAGGTGTTCCATTAGAAATAACCAAGCACATATCACCATGTTTCTCTACAATTCAAGACATATGTTAAAGGTTTTTTTGAGCTGCAATCCAAGAACATTTGGGTGCCTATGAGACACTTCTCAAAGGGAACAAATCCTGTGAATTTTGCTTGGCTCCAAAACCAGGCAAGCAAAAGAAATAACATCAGTACTACTTGATCAATCTAATGGCTGAGTCAAGTATTTCTCCACATTACAGAATTTTATTTAGTAGACAGGAGAAAGTAGTTTTGAAAATGAAGGCCTAGACAAGTATCCTGGTTTCACCTGGGATAGAATTAATTTTCTTCTTAGTACAGTGTGGTTTGAATTTAATATGAGAGTAACACTGATAACGAACTGATGTTTTGGTTGTTGATAACGAGTGATTGTTTGTATCAAGGACTTTCCAGTTTCACATGCTCTGCTAGTGAGTAGGCGCACAAGAAGCCAGGAGGGAGCCAGGAAAGCTGACCAAAACTGTCCAAAGGCACATTCCGTAGTACAGAATATCATGTCCAATATATAAACTCGGGGGATCTGGTCAGGTGTTTTGATGTTTTCTGCTACACTCCAGCACAAAAGCTACTAAGTGTTGTTACTTTAGACAAACCAACCCTTAGTGGAGATAAATTCCAACCTAATTCCTGTTAATCTAACATGGAACATGTAATATCTAACATAAATGAATTCTCTTGTTCTCATTTACTATTCTTCTCTCCTTATTAGGCAACATGGAATTAAACCACTGAAGAGAAGAGCTGGTTGAGCACTTGAAGCCAGTACTAAAGATAAACCCATTCTCCTTTTATTTCCTTTTCTTAAGAGGCTAGTTTCTACTTTGGTTTGTTGTACGTTTGCCCTCCATCTTTATTTTCATCTGATAATAACAAAGGAGGATAAAAAAAGGAACAGCAAGGCTACATAACCAGCTCCCTCTCCTTCAACTTCTAGTAAATGCTCAAGAGCTCTAGATAACCCACAGACCCCAATTTAGGGAGTTGAAAAGCAACAAAAGACAATATCAAGTCTTAAAAGAATTATTTAGAATAGCTTTTGTGTGTTTTTTTTTTTTTTTTTAATGGAGTTTTTTTTTTTGTTTGCTTGGTTTGTTTGTTTGGGGTTTTGTGGTTTTTGTTTTTTTTTTTTTTTTTTTCTGAACAGAGAAGCAGCTTACCTGGATAACCTTTTTATTTGGTGCATTTGCTGACTGTTCCAGAGTTTTAGCTTTTTTCTTTTCCTTTCTTTTTTCCTTATCAGCAAAAGTCCCACGCATTTTAGAGATGATATCGGAGTCTGCTTTTGCATACTGAATACGCTTTTTAAAAGAAAAAAGAAAAACAGAGTATATTCTACAGTTAATAATACAGAACATTTTGCACCACTTACATTAACTGTGTGTTTACACTTTTTTTTTGCAGAACCTTTTTATACTAGTAACATTGTTAAAAAGTGTAGGTACACTTAGAAAGTAACCAATTCTCATAGTTTTTTCTGAACACAATTACAGAAGTCTAAGAAAAAACCCTAATATGCAAATTACTAATTTTAGTTCATTGAAATCAGAACTCTATTTTATCTAACAACAACTTTTTAACATCTGTCAAGGTAGCACCTACAGAGAGATACAGTTGAGCTACACAGAGAACAACTGAGAAAATCGGCACTAGCTTCTATTAAAACTGTGAGTTTTCAGTCCCATTTTAAAGGAAGTTAAATTTTAAAGTGATTTCTCAGATTTCTGCAGAAACGTAAATTCAGCAAAACCCAAACTTCTTAAACAGAAAAGGCAAGTATTCACCTTAATCCCAACAGGACTGCACAAATGCTGCTGTTCTTTTGACAAAGGCCTACTACAGCTGAAGGTTAAGCAGATGCAGGTATAACTATACCAGTGTGCAACATTATTATTTATGCATACAATCTTATTGTTTTTCCTATCAGAGACTACCTCAATACAAAACTACACAACAGCTTAAGATTTTTTTAATGCTTTTGTTTAGCGCTTAGAGTATACATGCTGCAGGCAATGTTCAAAGATGGAAGTACATTTGAAAGCTTATGAAGCCTCAATCCTTTTACTTCTTATTGAGTTCTACTGAGCACAAAACTCCTTAAGGATAAATGGCGGACTGAGTTTGCAAAATTCTGTGTTAAGGATTTAATTAGAGAATCTGAAGGTGTTAAGGCAAATAAATAGCTTGCGGCTCAGCAGCACAACTGCTCTCGTCACTGCTCAAAGCCATAAGCTGAGAGCCAGTAGAATTGTACCCATCTATTGCTGAAGTCATGGGCCATTTGCATGTATTGTTACACCTTACCAACAGCCGCAGAATTAAGAGGTGCTTAATTGTCCAAGCAGACAAGAACAAAGCAGGTCAACTGTGCTGCTCTGCATACCATGAAGCACATTACTAAATCATGTTCTATCAACCAGCACTGTATTTACTGAAGTACTGAACTTTATTAAAGTTATTCTGAAGTACAGCTACTTGGTTTGGTGATCTACTGTCAAGCAGAACTAGCCATCAATTTAAAAAAGAAAAAATCAGTGGTCACATCTGGAAAGCAAACGGGAGATCTTCACCCTTCTCACTGTTACCTCAAAAAGGAAGCATCACATTCTAGCTATACATTACCAATCTAAGAGTAGTTAATGTTACTCTACATAAAGTAATTGAAAACTAATCTAATTGCAATAATATTTCAGAATTCATTTAATTGGTTCAATGGAAGACATGATGAGTAAAATGAAAGTATTTAAGATCTTAAAAACTTTAATCCAGCATAGAAAAACAAAAAATCCCCCATGTTAAGTTCAAAGTGTGTGCGTTGTAACTGCAGTCTCTTCAGCATCCCTCCAGCTTGCACAAATGTAGATACTCATCAGGATATGACCGGAGTAATCCTTTGGTAACAACTACATAGGAGAGGTCATTCCCAAGGTGCAAGTACCAAAAACACTGTATCACACCATCAGGGTATTTTTCTTCTTTACAAAGGTAACAAAATAGCTTACCATTGGTTTCCCATAAAACGGAAAGCCTTGTAGCTGTCTCAAAGCATTGGTAGATGATCCAAGTTCTTTAAATATAACAAATGCCTGTCCTCTCATCTTCATAGTTTTTAAAGCCACAATGTCGACCACATGACCAAACTGTGAGAACAACGCATACAGGGACCTCTTCAGCTCTGGGGACCAAGGGAGAAAACAGATTATAACAGGTTATGTGCAAACTTCCACTTCTACCGAGTCTGCTGTCCTATGGGAACAATGTTTTTTAGAAGCTTTAGCTCACACAGCGAGTACATGAGTTTGTCAAAACTGTTACATCATTACAAGTTTATTTGTCCAGGTTTTGTAAACTGGTGTGCAGCTTTCGGTTTCGTACCTGAAGGATTCAGGTAGTGAAGAAGTTGTAATGCCATCCATTCTACCATTCCAAGGGAATCACAATTACATAAAGGTATGTAAAAACGTATTTTCATACAGGTATATGCACACACAAGTATGATGCGTGACAGCCATCTCGGACTGATCAGAAAATCAAAACTGAAACAAGCAGCAGTAAAGAGATATGATGCAAAACAGGAATGCAGCAAAATAGGCTAAAAGGCTAAAAAAAGTTGGAAATTTTGGTTGTAACCATTTAATCAATTTTCTCACCCATATTCTGGATCCAAATTATTTTTGTATGAGACTACTGCAGCTTATGGCTGCATTGGATTTATTTTAATTATCTACCATTACCTGAATACATGCCAAATTAAACCTTAGTACTATCCAAATCAAGCTAAATAAATAATAGGTACTGTGTAATCATTCTAACACAAAACCCTTACATTTTAACTATTTTAGCAATATAAGAATGCTGTCTCTTCTTTATTGATATTGAGACTTGGTAATATCAGTCCACTGTCATTTTCTCCACCTGCTCCTGACTAACTATATTAACTATACGTTTTTTTTTATTAAAAAAAGGTGTTCTATCAAAACACTTTCCCTAAAAATTACTTTAAGACCTGTATTAAAACAGAAAGTAATTTGTAATCTTAACAGGTAGTTTAACACCCTACGAGATTTAACAAGACCAAGTGCAAGGTGCTAAACCTGGGTCAGGGCAACCCCCAGTATCAACCCAGGCTGAGGGATGGACAGATGGAGAGCAGCACTGAGAAAGACTTGGGGTGACGGTGGAGAAGGGGCTGGACATGCGTACTCACAGCCCAGAAACCAACCATGTCCTGGGCTGCATCCAAAGCAGAGTGGGCAGCACCCTGTGAGGGAAGGGATTCTGCCCCGTTCAGGTGAGACCCCACCTGCAGAGCTGCATCCAGATCTGGGGTGCGCAGCACAGGAAGGACATGGAGCTGTGGGTGCAAGGCCAGGAGACCACCAAGTTGATTAGAGGGATGGAGCACCTCTCCTATGAGGAAAGGCTGAGAGATCTGGGGCTGTTCAGCCTGGAAAAGAGAAGACTTAGGAGTGATCTTTGGCCTTCCAGTACCTGAAGGGAGCCTACAAGATGGAGAAGGACTATATACAAGGGCTTGGAGCGACAGGACAAGGGGTAATGACTTCAAACTGAGAGGAGGCTTAGATGTAATACTGGGAAAATATCCTTTACTGTCAGGGTGGTGAGGCACTGGAACAGGCTTCCCAGAGAGGCTGTGGACTCCCCATCGCTAAAAGCGTTCAAGACTGGGCTGTAGGGAGATCTCAGCAACCTGATCTAGTGGGAGGTGAATTTGTTTGCTTTAGCTACTGTTTCATTACAAGAAAGCGTTTGCCCAGAGCTTGGATAACGATCTCCTGCTCAGCACTTCAGAGACCTCCGGGAGCTCCTAAAAGCCCCTTTGTAAGACAAGTGCCGTGTGCAAGTGAATGACCAGGCTTCACTGGACAACCAGAAGCGATCGGCAGCCATTCGTACCTTCCTTCTTGATCTTGTCATTGATATTGTTGATGTAGATGGTGTGGTTCGGCCTGATGTCCATTCTCGGCGGAACCCGCCAACTGCCTGCGGGCAGAGCACACAGGAGAGGCGTTAGCGAACCCCCGGCCGCGACAGCTGCCAACGCCGGCGACACCTCACAACCCCGAGCAGCGGCACCGCGACTGGGGGGCGGCTTGTCTGTCTATATGTCTGCCCGCCCGCAGGCCACACACCCGCCCCTCTCCGGCCCTTTCCGGGCGGAAGTGGGCTGCGACGGCAGGACAGGAACTCCAGAGAAGAAGCCCCGAGCTAGCCCCTTCTTGCTCTCACCTGGATCTCGGATCCTGGACCCCGGGTCCCAGAGCCCCTCACCACCCCTCACCTCCCTTCCCCTGTCCGACCTCCGCTCTCGATGGCGGCCTACGCTTCCCGCCCTGCCGGGACGCAGCGCAGGCGGCAAAGCCACTCCCAGAGCAGTCGATGCGCCGAATGCCGATAGCGCCGATGGGGAGCGGCGGGTGCGCGCGGCCCGAGAGCGGCGGGATGAAAGTGTTGTACGAGAAAAACGCCAATCGCTTGTTTTTAAAATTTTAAAAGTTTAGTATTAATAAAATGGTTATAAAATAGTAATACAATTAGAGTAATAGTAATTTGGACAATTTGAATTGGGACAATATGAGACAATAGAGACAAAGAGTTACGGACGTCCGGGTACGTTTTTCTGGGCAGCACAAGCCCGAAAAAGGACGCACGTTAACAGAGGATTAACCCTTAAAAACAATAGCTTGTTGCATATTCATACACCTCATACATGATGCATAAATTCCACTCAAATATAGGATTCTCTCTGGTCATCGTCAGCTTCTTCCTCATAAGCCAAACGGCGTCATCCTCTGCTGCGAGGCGGGAAGAAGTTAGTTTCTTTTGATAGTGGAGCAATAAATTCCCTTTCTCTGAAAGATTTAAGTGTGCTGTGACTGCTATCTCAGTGCGAGTCCTTTCTTCAGAAAAAAAGTATCCTACATAGAATAGTTTCTATTTTAACATTTTGTTATAACCTAAAACTATGTTTATCACACTACTTCAAAGAATTAATACAGCATTCCTTTCTAACACAACACATATAATATTCATTTTATATGTGAAAAACGCCAATCACTTGGTTTTAAAATTTTTAAAAGTTTAATAGTAATAAAATAGTTATAAAAATAGTAACACAATTAGAGTAATAAGAATTTGGACAAATTGAATTAAGACAATATGAAACAATAAAAACAAAGAGTTACCGACGTCCGGGTACCTTTTTCTGGGCATCAGGAGCCCGGAAAAAGGACACCCGTTAACAAAGGATTAACCCTTAAGAACAATAGCCTGTTGCATATTCATACACTTCATACATGATGCATAAATTCCATTCAAACGCAGGATTCTGTCTGGTCAGTGTCAACTTCTTCCTTCTAATCCTAACAGTGCCTCCAAGCTGGGAAGAAGTTTGTTTCTTCTGATAAGAAGGCAATAAATTCCCTTTCTCTGAAAGATCTAGGTGTCCTGTGGCTGCTATCTCGCTGCAAGCCCTTTCTGTTAAACAAACATCCTACATAGCATCATTTCTATTTTAACAATTTTTATAACCTAAAACTATATTTAACACAGTACTTAAGAAAATTAATACAGCATTATTTTCTAACACAACACATATAATATTCATTTTAATATTTGCGAAAAGCCAATCATAAAATACATGCATTTTTCACATTATATTTGCGAAAAGCCAATCATAAAATACATGCATTTTTCACATTATAGATGGATATGATTATATCTATCATATCCCCTCTCATGCACCAGCTGCCAGGAAAGTTGAACGATGCAATGGACTACTTCAGAGTACCCTGAAGGCACTTGGTGCAGGAACCTTCAGGAATAGGGAACTGAACTTAGCAAAAGCCACCTGGATGGTCAACACGAGAGGATCTATCAATCCTGCTCCTGCCCAGTCTGAACCCCTGCACACAGGGGATAAAGACAAAGTTCCTGTAATACATGTGAAAGGTATTTTGGGAAAGACTGTTTGCATCAATCCCACTGCAGGCAGGGGCAAACCCATCCATGGGATTGGTTTTGCTCTAGGACCTGGTTCCACTTGGTGGGTAATGCAGAAGGATGGGGAAACCCGTTGTGTACCACAAGGAGACCTAATTTTAAGCTAGAACTGAATGTAATGTTTCATTCTCTATTTTATATATATGTACGTATGTATATACACATATATATGTATATATGTAAAAGGATATTGGTTTGGGTATAGATGGTAATAGAATAAGAGGTGGATTATGTCCTAGGTTACAATATAAAAATGTATTCTGTTCCCATCCTCAAGAGCTGCTGAAACCAGGAGGGGCATCGTTTTTTCCTTATCTCCTGTTAACGGGCCCATCAATGTCTTGCCACATGACTCAGGGATGACTCCCTCCGGGAGCCATTTCTGTTCAATGGGTAATCAAGGACCCACCGCATGACTGAGAACGATTTCATCTTCATTGCAAGATGCTCCGCCCAGGGGGGAGGGGCTAAGCAACCCCAGCTGGATATAACCTGGGTTTTGGGACACCACAAGCAGTCTTTCCACTGGATTCCCAGAGGAACGGCCACCCTTACCCGCTGGTTTTCCAGAGGAGAGGACGTACCAGATGGTTTCTACAGGATCACCACGGCAACAAGACCATTTCATCAGGACTACTACCACCACCCTATCTAGCAGGGTGTCAGATTGTATTCTGACTCTGTCAGTGGT